>NC_081553.1:47114452-47229500 GCF_963082655.1 Stomoxys calcitrans | reverse complement strand
AGCCAAAAGGGACACTATACCAATCACGGATTTATGGGACTCGGTTTAATTGTTCCGTATAGACTGAAAACGGCAGAACCGATTTTATCGAAATTTTCGCATATTGTGTAGATTTCGGCATCGGAAGGGGGACGGACCCTCCCCCTAATGCCAAAAAACATAACCCAAAATCAAAAGTGGACCGATCGGGACAATATGGGTATCAAATGAAAGGTATTGGAGAGTAGAAGATGAAAATGGTTTGAGCCTAAGTACCCATTTGAGTCTAAGTACCCATCGGGCCGCCCCAACCCCAAAATTTCCCCAAATGGAAATATTGGACATTCATTTCAATATGGGGCTCAAATGAAAGGTATACAAGAGTAGATTTCGAATCTGGCATACAAAATCAGATCGAAGTATAGAGGGTCACGCCACCCCTTCAAAAACGCCATTAGACCCATTATGACTATATCAAACTTGGCTGAACCGATTTTCTTAAAATTTTCATAGATTGTGTACGTTTTGTCTGGAAGGAAGAATAATTTTTATAATTTTTAGATATAGGGTGGTGGCGGACCCTCCCCCTTACCCCAAAAACGCCACCCCTATGCGAAAGTAGTCCGATGGTCACAATAAGGGTATCAAATGAAAGGTATTGCAGACCAGAAAACGAATATGGTATTAAAATATGTCCAAGTACCCAGCGGGCTCCCCCAACCCCAAAACTGCCCCAAAAAGACATATTGGACGTTCATTTCAATATGGAGCTCAAATGAAAGCAATTCGGGAGTAGATTTCGAATCTGGCATACAAAATCAGATCGAAGTATAAACTAGTCACGACACCCCTCAAAGACGCCATTAGACCAATTATGACTATATGATACTTGACTGAATCGATTTTCTTAAAATTTTCATAGATTGTGTACGTTTGTCTGGAAGTCAACATGGGCTATATAATTTTTAGATATAGGGTGGAGGCGCTTTGTCCGATGTTCTTGCCAGGATTCGAACGCACGTCGCCAACATTAAGAGGGGATAAACACCGCTTTGTCCGATGTTCTTGCCAAGATTCGAACACATTCAGCGTCATAGGCTGCAATGGCGCGAATTCGATATGCACATTTAGGGCGAAGTATCCCCTCCATTAGAGAGTTAAAGAAGGGGCAGTGGAGCGGGCCCGGTTCGGGTAGTATTCTATATTACATATCCGTAAATTATACCAAAAATTTTTTAATCGTTTATTTAGAATTATTTTATCTCATGTATCTCATAGAATTAATATATTGGGTTGCCCAAAAAGTAATTGCGGATTTTTTAAAAGAAAGTAAATGCATTTTTAATAAAACTTAGAATGATCTTTAATCAAATATACTTTTTTCCACTTTTTTTCTAAAGCAAGCTACAAGTAACAGCTGATAACTGACAGAAGTAAGAATGCAATTACAGAGTCACAATCTGTGAAAAAATTTGTCAACACCAACTATATGAAAAATCCGCAATTACTTTTTGGGCAACCCAATAATTATCGAGCATTAGCTACCCTGGCTTTTATTTTGCATGTGAGCATATTCTAAATTCAGAGGATTAGAAAATTGATGCAGTTCTAATAATATATTTTGGTTTTCAAAAATTTTTCTTAAATAACAAATTTTATGATATCATGACACAACATTCAGGATTTCACCAAACACCTGATCAACTTGTTTTACAACTTAATGTAGTAGAAAAATAAGGTTTTTCAACACATCAGTTCTTCCTTAGATTGTAGATTTTTATGTATCGCACATAAAATAAAATTAGGCTTGCTATGTCATATATTATTCACATTCAACATGCATTTTTACAAAACAAAAGGGGGAAAAACAAAATAATTTTTTTTTCTTTTTGATTTTCAAAAATGTCTTCTGTTTTGTATGTGGCTTCATTATGGATTCGATAGAACAAAAGTGTTAAAATGCCTATAAATTCCCCTCGTTTGTGGGGAATGATGTGTAGAAGCATAAACATTGACATTCACACAAACACAAAGTCACAACATAATGAAGTGTGATGGAATTGTTACTGTCGACTTTTATAACCTCCATGGCAATGGAGACCAAAGAAGACATGGAAAGAATGGGACCATTTACCACTTTGAAGACGAAGCATTCAAGTTGCCTTTAACATTGAAGTGGAATGTGGTTTCCTTTTTCTCCACCGTAAATTGTCAAAGTTATTAAGTTTTTAATTGTCTGTTAAAATAGAGGAAGAATGTGTCAACGTTTCGTTGTGTTATTCCAAAAAGCTTGGAAGAGCAGGTGTCACAACATAGTGGGGGATGGTGATATGTCCTGGTTAAATGGTGAATTTTAAATTAAAAAAGTGTAATGAAAAAAGAGGTAAAAGGCATTAAGTTCGACCGTGCTGAACTTTTGACACCCACCACCACGGGTATATATATTAACCACCATTCGTCATAATCCGGAGAAAAATGCATCTTTTATGAACCCATTACAGCTATATTTAAATATGGTGCGATTTGTACCAAACTCGGCACGGACGTTGAGTGGTCTAATAAATACAATTCACTGTTCAAATTTTTGAAACACAATATTGGTCAATATGGAAGCTATATCAAAATATAGACCGATATGAACCATATAAAGTACAAATGTCGAAAAGCCTAATTTCAGCGAAATCCGATAAGTGCGCCTATTATGGGCCCAAGACCCTTAAACGGGAGATCACTCTATATGGCAGCTATTTCCAGATAAAGACCGATGGGGGTCATATTTAATGCGGATGTCGTGAGGCCTCACACAGTTCTCTGTTGTTGTTGTTGTAGCCACATTCTCATGAGAAGGTGGCGATCCTCGGGAACAGGGTGGCCTTTGGTTATTTAAAGGTTCCAATAACCCGCCTTGTCATATTGAGCATCATAGGCACTCAGTATTTGTGCAAGAGACGGTGCCGCCCGGCCTCCTACTGAGACTCTCCGCTCGATACCCCTAATAGTCCGCTGCAGCCGTTGCAGCTACTCTGTATGGAGCATTCCACTTTCCGCAACCTGTATTGGACGCGCTTCTCGTGACAGCAATGAACACCACACAGATCGGACCTCAATGTTTCCAGCCTGTGTGGTGCTCACACCTATCCCGTGCTATGCTCACAGCTCACTGTGTCACATTTCATCGAAATCGGGTAATAAACGCTACTTTTAAGGATCCAAGGACTAAAATCAAGAGATCGGTATATATGGCAGCTATATCCAACTATAGACCGATCTGAACCATATACGGAACAGATGTCAGAAAGCCCAACATAGGTCATTGTGCCAAATTTTAGCGAAATCGGATAATAAATGCGCCTTTTATGGGCTCAAGACCTTAGATCGAACGATTGGTCAATATGGCAGCTGTGTCGAAATATAAACCAATGGGAGTTATATTGAACACGGTTTTTGAAAGGTCTAACACAGCCTACTGTGCAAAATTTCAGTGAAATCGGGTACTAAATTGTCCTTTTATGGGTCCAAGGCTTAAAATAGGGAGATTAGTATATTGGGTTGCCCAAAAAGTAATTGCGTATTTTTCATATAGTCGGCGTTGAAAAATTTTTTCACAGCTTGTGACTTTGTAATTGCATTCTTTCTTCTGTCAGTTATCAGCTGTTACTTTTACCTTGCTTTAGAAAAAAGTGTAAAAAAAGTATATTTGATTAAAGTTCATTCTAAGTTTTATTAAAAATGCATTTACTTTCTTTTAAAAAATCCGCAATTACTTTTTGGGCAACCGATCTGAACCATATACGGAACGAATGTTAGTATGCCAAATAGATCATAGATCCTTGTGCCAAATTTGAGAAAAATCGGATAATAAACGCACCTTTTATGGGCTCAGAACCTTAGATCTGGAGATCAGTCAATATGGCAGCTGTGTCGAAATATAGGCTGATGAGGGTCATATTGAACATCGATTTTGAAGGGTCTAACGCAGCCTATTGTGCAAAATTTCGTCGAAATCGGGTAATAATTGCTCCCTTTATGAGCTCGAGATCCTAAATAGGGAGATCGGCAGCTACATTCAAATGTAGACCGATCTGAACCATATAGAAAACTGATTTCGGAAACCCTTACACAGATCCTTGTGACAAATTTTTGCGAAATGGAGTAATAAATTCGTTGTTTATGGGTTCAAGATCCAAAATCGGGAGATCAGTCTATATGGCATCTATATCCAAATATAGCCCGATTGGCTGTAACAGGACATTTGTTTCATTATCCGACCGTAGAATACCGTTCCAAGCGCCTCGATCTTCAGCGCTTAATCCAAAAATTCTGATATCAAGTTTCGAAGTGTCTCCCACCACTTTTCATCGGGCTTTTGGTCGTCGAGGTTTGTGTGTACCACCGTGTTTGCCTTCAAAAGACTTCTATGCTCGAGCTTCTTCATCCATTCTGACAACATGACCTAGCCAACACAGCCGTTGTATTTTGATACGTGTAACTATGCTATCGTCGTCATACAGCTAATACAGCTCGTGGTTCATACGAAGCCTATATTCTCCATTATGAAGAATCTATCTCTCAAGCACCGCCTCGTCTGCTTTCACAAGTGTCTTGTATAGTGTAATCTGCCAAATCTAAACTGTCTACTTTATCCAAAGTAGCATCTGTTTGCCAGTATTAATCTTCGCTTTATTTCAAAACTGGTGTCATTCGTTTCTGTTACGGTGGAGTCGAAGTAGATAAAGTTGCTGCCGATCTCAAAGTAGTGGTTCCCAATTTTCTCCATTTTTTTAACTGATTGGTTGTACAGGGCGTTTTGGGATTTGTTACCATTCATTTTGTTTTATCTTCATTTACTGCCAGACCCAGAGATTCGTTTTTGATTCTTTCAAAGCCTGTAGCTACTACATCCAGTGAACGACCGATGATATCGATGTCGTCGGCATAGATGAGTAGCATGTGTTCTCTTTTGAGTAGTGTGCCATATCTGTTCACATCTGCATCTCGAGTAATATTCTCCAGCAGGATATTAAAGAGATCACACGATAGGCTGTCTCCTTGTCTGAATCCTCGTTTGGTATTATTTGGTGCGGAGAGATTCTGTCTTATTCTGATTCTGTATCAGCAAGTGTTATCCTGCAGAGTCTTATTAATTTTGCAGTGACACCAAACTCACATATGGCTTGAAATACCTTTGAACGTATGGCGCGGCTTTGTAGTCAACAAAGAGATGACAGGTGTTGATTAATCCTTCTCGGGTCTTTTCCAGGATTTGGCGCAGTATTAATATCTGGTCTAGGGTGGATTTACCAGGTCTTAAGCCGCATTGATAAGGCCCAATTATCTCATTGACTTTAGGTTTTAAACTTTCACACAGTACGCTCGAGGGTATCTTGTATGCGTTGGCGAGGAGACTTATTTCTCTGTAGTTGGTGTATTCCGTCTTGTCTCCTTTCTTGTGTAGGGGACATAGTATGCTGAGGTTCCAATTATCGGGTATGCGTTCTTCTAGCCAGAAAAGCTGATGCACACGCGTTATCAACGTGTGACCTCCGGCAATAGTTCAGTGGGTGACCCGTCGGCTCCTGCTGCCTTGTTGTTCTTTAGTCGCGTCACTGCTACATGGACCTCATTCTAACTAGGAGGTAAACATTCTATGCCATAATTAGTGTTATGTTCCATAGTATCCTCTTCGCCGGCATCGTCAAACACTAGCATTTGGGTAAAATGTTCTTTCCATATCCTCAGCAAGCAATCTGTGTCAGTTATCAGATTTCCTTCTTTGTCTCTGCAGGAGGATGTGTCTGCCCCGAAGCCATCAGATTGATGTTTAATTCTTTGGTAGAATTTCCAGACTTCATTCCGAAGTCCTGTACATCTCAATTCGCTCACACTCACGTCTTTCCATTTCCTTTTTCTTTCTGCGTAATAGACGTTTCTCCTCTCTCCTTTTCTCCCGATACCTCATCTGGCGCATTGCTACTGATTGCAGGGTTGCTCTATATGCCGCATTCTTGGCTTCAGTAGCATCTCGACACTCTTGATCGTACCATGGGTTTCTTGGAAGAGCCTACCGGTACCCAAATACGGATTTCGAGGCATTTTCCATGGAGTGGACAATAGTTTGCCACTGCGCCATTATATCATCGGAACAAGAAGTGCTTTCATCAAGCAGTTGGGTTAGTCGAGTGGAGTATGCCGCTGCCATTTGTTGTGCCTGCAGCTTTTCAATGTCCAGCTTCCGTGCCGTGTGAGATCGTACTTTCCTCGTCAAGTTCAAACGGGTGCGAACATTTGCTGCAACAAGGTAATGATCCGAATCTATATTCGCTCCACGGAGCGTTGGTACATCTTACACGCTGGATGAATGCCTTCCATTTATCACAACGTGATCAATTTGGTTTCTCGTGTTTTGATCGGGTGACGGCCATGTGGCTTTGTGGATATTTTTATGTTGACATCTGGTGCTATTAACTACCATGTTTTTTGCCGCGGCGAAATCTATCAGCCTAAACCCATTACTGGACATTATCTCGTGGAGGCTAAACTTTCCGACTGTTGGACCAAAAATGTCTTCCTTCCCTATTTTCGCATTAAAATTTCCCAGAACGATTTTAATATCATGGGCGGGGCAGCGGTCATATTCTCTCTGTAGGCACTCGTAGAAAATTTTCTTGGTCTGCTCGTTTTTGTCTTCCTTCGGGGCATGGGCACAAATAAGGCTGATGTTGAAGGAATTTGACCTGTATGCGGATTGTGGCTAGCCTCTCATCCACCGGAGTAATGCTGGAGACTAGGTGTTTCAGTCTCCGACTAACCACAAATCCGCAGCCAAATTCATGCCTCTTGTTATGGCAGCTATAGTACAGTTCGTCACCGTTTGGTGTTGTAGTGACGCCATTCCCAGTCCATCGCACTTCCTGTAAGGCGGTTATATCTGCCTTGTACTTCTCTAATACATCCGCCAGCGCGTATACTGCACCTTCTCCATAAAGAGTGCGGACATTCCAGGAGCGGATCCGCCAATCATGGTCCTTTTTATACCCTCCACCATAAGATGGGGGGTATACTAATTTCGTCATTCTGTTTGTAACTACTCGAAATATTCGTCTGAGACCCCATAAAGTATATATATTCTTGATCGTCGTGACATTTTATGTCGATCTAGCCATGTCCGTCCGTCTGTCCGTCCGTCCGTCCGTCTGTCTGTCGAAAGCACGCTAACTTCCGAAGGAGTAAAGCTAGCCGCTTGAAATTTTGCACAAATACTTCTTATTAGTGTAGGTCGGTTGGTATTGTAAATGGGCCATATCGGTCCATGTTTTGATATAGCTGCCATATAAACCGATCTTGGGTCTTGACTTCTTGAGCCTCTAGAGTGCGCAATTCTTATCAGATTGAAATGAAATTTTGCACGATGTGTTTTGCTATGATATCCAACAACTGTGCCAAGTATAGTTTAAATCGGTTTATAACCTGATATAGCTGCCATAAAAACCGATCTTGGGTCTTGACTTCTTGAGCCTCTAGCGTGCGTAATTCTTATCCGATCAGAAAGAAATTTTGCACGACGTGTTTTGTTATTATATCCAACAACTGTGCCACGTATGGTTCAAATCGGCCCATAACCTGATATAGCTGCCATATAAACCGATCTTGGGTCTTGACTTCTTGAGCCTCTAGAGGGCGCAATTCTTATCCGAATGGAATGGAATTTCGCACGACGTGTTTTGTTATGATACCCAACAACTGTGCCAAGTATGGTTTAAATCGGTCCATAACCTGATATAGCTGCCATATAAACCGATCTTGGGTCTTGACTTCTTGAGCCTCTAGCGTGCGTAATTCTTATCCGATCAGAAAGAAATTTTGCACGACGTGTTTTGTTATTATATCCAACAACTGTGCCACGTATGGTTCAAATCGGCCCATAACCTGATATAGCTGCCATATAAACCGATCTTGGGTCTTGACTTCTTGAGCCTCTAGAGGGCGCAATTCTTATCCGAATGGAATGGAATTTCGCACGACGTGTTTTGTTATGATACCCAACAACTGTGTCAAGTATGGTTGAAATCGGTCCATAACCTGATATAGCTGTCATATAAACAGATCTGGGGATTTGACTTCTTGAGCTTTTAGAGGGCGCAATTCCTATCCGATTTGGCTGAAATTTTGCATGACGTATTTTATTTTTACTTTCAACAACTGTGTCAAATAAGGTTCAAATCGGTTCATAACCTGATATAGCTGCCATATAAACCGATCTGGGATCTTGACTTGACCCCTAGAGGTCGCAATTATTATCCGACATGCCTGAAATTTTGTACGACGGATCCTCTCATCACCATCAACAAACGTGTTTATTATGTTCTGAATCGGTCTATAGCCCGATACAGATCCCATATAAATCGTTCTCTCTATTTTACTTCGTGAGCCCCAATGGGCGCAATTCTTATACGAATTGGCTGAAATTTTACACAGGTCTCCAACATATAATTTAATTGTGGTCCGAACCGGACCATATCTTGATATCGTTTTAATAGCAGAGCAACTCTTTTCTTATATCCTTTTTTGCCTAAGAAGAGATGCCGGGAAAAGAACTCGACGTTTGCGATCCATGGTGGAGGGTATATAAGATTCGGCCCGGCCGAACTTAGCACGCTTTTACTTGTTTCGTTTGCTTGGGTCATCAACGTTGGGGGGGGGGGCCCGTTTTTACTATACCTTAGTTTTTCATAGTAGATCTATGTTTTCCGGGGGCGGGTTACTGGCCCAGCGCCCCAACCGCATGGGTTTGTGGGATTGCATGTATCCCTCGTTGTGGCGAGCCGCTTGCTCCAAGATCCGACGCTCGCCGCCAGCCGCCCCTAACCTGAGAACAGACGCTGATGTTGGCCATTGGTTATTTGAAGGCGCCTATAACTCGCCTTGTCATCTCGAGCATCATTGGCACTCAGTATTTAATTAAGAGCCAGTGCCACCTGACTCCTCACTGGGACTCTCCTCTCGAAAATCGCTGACTGCCCGCGGCCGCATTTGCAGCTACTCCGCATAAAAAACGGAGCTTTCTACCATACGCAACCTGTGGAAGCGCCCGGTAGCTTTCAGCTAAGCTTCCCTTGATAACGGTGGGCACCACACAAGTCGGAGCTCAAAGTTCCAGCCTGTGTGGTGCTCATAGTCATCCCGTATCGGCCGAGTCAGTTTTAGATATAGCTCCCATATATATGCATCTTCTTATTTTCGCTTTTAAGGCCTTTGTTAGCCTATTTATCTATCGATCTTCTCAAAAATTTGCACAACGATTCACTCTATGGCTTCTACAATATGTACGGATTTTGATCGAACTTCTACATAACAAATTAACAAATAACGATTTAGCCTGCATATCCAATGTGGTGCAGGGTATCGAAAGGTCGACTTCGCCCGAAATTTAGCGTTAATACATGTTTTTAAAAAAGTAAGTTTCCCTGGCACACCCTTTACTTTCCCTCGGTAACGATTTAGTTTTACTTTTCAAAGGATTTGAGATTGTTTGCTCTGTGCTTTGAACAATTTTTCGTTATATAGTAACACACACCGACTCCAATGAATGTTCATATGTATTTGAGTACAAATATGCCTGCAGCGCGGTATTCGCATGGTCTGTGCTAAATGTGCAAACAATTCAATTTAGTCTTTTTCACAATTTCAGCATCATTAAATTTATTATTTGCGTATCCCCATAATTATTGGTTAAGTGTTGATGGAATTACAATTTCTGTATTTTGCTCTCTTCGCTGCTGACTATGCTATGATGAGTTCTTATTTTCCGTTTGTTTTTTTGCTTTGTCGCTTGTTTTCTGATTTTGTGTCATATTTGTGTGGTGCGGTTCGTTCGTGGCATCGTTTTCAAATTAAATTTAATTTAAAAATAATTTTTATATGACTTTTTAATATTTTACACATTTTGCGAAAGCTGTAAATTGTCCGCCTAAAGAGTGGGCAAGGAAATCCTCATGAGATATGGGGAACAACAGTAAAATTAAAAGTGTTAAGAAATTTGGACAAATGATGTTGTCTTTGTTTGTTTTTTCAGAAGGATCAAATGATTTCAAATGTTACATAAAATGTCAGGGTAAATATAAAATCGTATTTATTTGTTGATTTTTGAAGATGATGCTAAAGGACAACAGTCCAACAGACAGGCAGACAACAGTCTGTCTGTCTTTAAGTGAGCAATTATGAGTATGATGGGGATTTTCAAAGGACCTCTTCGTACCATACTACTTTCCTAGAGTTTCAAGTGCTCTATTGGTCTTAAGTGGAAGGTTGATCCTTTACAAATTTATTACCCATAACATCTGCGTAGGGCGGTCACTTGAGGTGTTACAAGAAGTGATTTAATATCATACACATCAATAGTAGGGGACAGCACTCATTGAAGGAATAACGCTTCCCTATTGCCGAAATACTAAATTGTCTGCAATGCATGTTGTTAGCTTCTTTTCCACAGGGAACGTTTTTATACCCTCCATCACAGGATGGGGTAAACTAATTTGGTCATTCTGTTTGTAACACCGTCCCAGACCCTATAAAGTATATATTGGGTTGCCCAAAAAGTAATTGCGGATTTTTCATATAGTCAGCGTTGACAATTTTTTTCACAGCTTGTGACTCTGTAATTGCATTCTTTCTTCTGTCAGTTATCAGCTGTTACTTTTAGCTTGCTTTAGAAAAAAAGTGTAAAAAAGTATATTTGATTTTACTTTCTTTTAAAAAATCCGCAATTACTTTTTGGGCAACCCATATATTCTTGATCGTCATGACATTTAAAGTCAAACTAGCCATGTCCGTCCGTCTGTCTGTCGAAAGCATGCTAACTCTCGAAGGAGTAAAGCTAGGCGCTTGAAAACATTTTCACAAATACTTTTAATTAGTGTAGGTCGGTTGGGATTGTAAGTGGGCCAAATCGGTTCCAGTTTTGATATAGCTGCCATATAAACCGATCTTGGGTCTTGACTTCTTGAGCCTCTAGAGGGCGCTATTACTGTCCGATTTGGCTGATATTTGGCACATGATGTTTTAGTATCACCTCTAACAAATGTACGAAGTATAGTCGAAATCGGTCTACAACCTGATATAGCTGCCATATAAACCGATCTTGGATCTTGACGTCTTGAGCCGCTAGAGGGCGCAAGACGTGGTGTTTTGGTATCACTTTCAACAACTGTGTTAAGTATGGTTCAAATGGGTTCAGAACCTGGTATAGCGCCATATAAACCGAACTGGGATCCTAACTTCTTGAGCCGCCAAAGGGCGCAACACGTGGTGTTTTGGTATCACTTTCAACAACTGTGTTAAGTATGGTTCAAATCGGTTCATAACCTGATATAGCTGCCATACAAACCGATCTTGGGTCTTGTCTTCTTGAGCCTCTATTGGGCGCAATTATGGTCCGATTTGGCTGAAATTTGGCACGTGGTGTTTTGGTATCACTTCCAACAGTATGGTCTGTCTACAACCTTTTATAGCTGCCATATAAACCGATCTTGGATCTTGACTTCTTAAGCCACTAGAGGGCACAATTCTTATCCGATTCGGCTGAAATTTTTCGCGAAGTGCTTTGATATGACTTCCAAAATAACGATCTGGGATCTTGACTTCTTGAGCTTTCAGAGGGCGCAAATGCCATCCTACTTGTTAGAAATTTTGTACCACGGCTTCTCCCATGACCTTCAATATACGTGTCCAATATGGTCTGAATCGATCTATAGCTTGATACTTCTCCCATATAAACCGATCGCCCGATTTTGCTTCTTGAGCCCGTACAAGACGCAATTCGTATCCGAATGGATAGAAATATTACACAATGACTTCTACAATATTCAGCATTCAATTCATTTATGGTCCGAGTCGGACTACAACTTCATATAGCTCCAATAGCATAACAGATCTTATTCATTATTCTTTTCTTGCCAAAGAACTGGACAAATGCGATCCACGGTGAAGGGTGTATAAGATTCGGCCCGGCCGAACGTAGCATGCTCTTACTTGTTATACTCTACACCACCACTGTGGTACAATGTATTATAAATGTGTACATTTGTTTGCAACGCTAAGAAGGAGTAGAGCAATGCCCATTGATAAATATAGGGTTGCCCAAAAAGTAATTGCGGATTTTTTAAAAGAAAGTAAATGCATTTTTAATAAAACTTAGAATGAACTTTAATCAAATATACTTTTTTACACTTTCTTCTCTAAAGCAAGCTAAAAGTAACAGCTGATAACTGACAGAAGAAAGATTGCAATTACAGAGTCACAAGCTGTGAAAAAATTTGTCAACGCCGACAATATGAAAAATCCGCAATTACTTTTTGGGCAACCCAATGTGAGTCCTTGTAATCTTGTAATCAAGTTACAAGTCGTATTTGTTGTTCAATCGTCACGTTATGCACATGTCACTTTTTTGGTTCAAGGACGAACGTTACTGATTTTGGTAAAAAACAGTCCTAACATATCTGCAAGATTTCATCAAAATCGGTTCAGATTTGCAAATTTGCCTATTAACATTCCATTAAGGACCAAGGGACAAAAAGCAGTCGTGTAAAAACTTCTCCCCAAAGAATTGTTACCCTGTGGCATGCCGTTCGGACTAGGCGATAAAATGCCCCCCGACAGGGGGTCCTATGTGTGACCACCATAAATGACCTATTACCGATGCTGACTGAGGATGAATTTGAACCCGTCTGCTACGCAGACGATGTAATAATACTTCTAAGGGATAAGGATCCGCTAGCTATGCAGAAGAGCCGAAAGGGTTTTGCATTTGGCATATGACTGGGCTAGACCGAAAGGTCTCAATGTTAACCCAGAGAAGACTGAAGACTACCTGTTCACGAGGAAGACAAAGGTGGGCCAATTTAACGCACTACGTTTCCTCAACAAAAGGATTTCGATATCTGACAAGGTCAAATACTTAGGTGTGATTTTGGACTGAAGATTCACATATGTTGGGCACTATGTAGAAGGGCCATAGGCTCAAAATCTGAGGGCCTGAATCTGAGGATAGTCCACTGGCTCTACAAGAGCGTGATTAGACCAATACTTACTTACGCCTCAGTAGTTTGGTGGACTGCTATGGAGAAAAAGTGCAACAGAAGGACCATACAACAGGTTCAGAGAACATGTTGTCTCGGCATAGGCGGAGCGATGAGGACCACACCCACTAGGGCACTGGAGACTATTCTAGATATCCGACCCATTGACATACAGACTAAGTGTGAGCCAGCCATTGCGGCTATGAGACTTAAGGCGATGGCGAGAGGGGATTGAGGATGGTAGCAGCTCATACCATCGCGTTATAATCGAGACGACAATAGGAAACTTTGAAGGATGGGCAGAGTTTTCCGATCAGATACCTGAGATGAACCTTAAAGTTGAGTGCGAAGCACTGCTGCCATCGGCACAGTCTTGGATTGACGGAACCCCAGTATAGCCATCTGGAAGATCATGTTACACGGATGGATCAAAGCTAGAGGTCTGGGGGTCTGCATTGAGAACCCAGAAACTGAAATCTGTTTTAGACTGCCTGACCATAATACGGTCCTGCAGGCGGAGATCCGGTAGATTACGGAATGCATTAAGTTGTGTGGTGCTAACGCGAGGACGTCGAGTGTGAACATCTATACCGACAGTAAAATTACCACCGTAGCGCAGAGGTTAGCATGTCCGCCTATGACGCTGAACGCCTGGTTTCGAATACTGGCGAGTACATCAGAAAAATATTCAGCGGTGGTCATGCCCTCCTAATGCTGGCGACATTTGTGAGGTACTTTGCCATTTAAAAACTTCTCTCCAAAGAGGTATCGCTCTGCGGCACGCAGTTCGGACTCGGCTATAAAAAGGAGGGCCCTTATCATTGAGCTTAAAATTGAATCGGACAGCACTCATTGATTGAAGTTTGCCCCAGTTCCTTAGTGGAATATTCATGGGCAAATTTGCATTTGCAAAATTGCCATGTGGGCAATAACAACCAGGACGGTTAGGTCACGAACAGTTTTGCAGTGTAGGAAGGAGTTTAACGCCTTCTCTGAGGATGGCAAAATCCGCATCGTTTGGGTGCCGAGCCATAATGGTGTAAAGGGAAATGAAAGGGCAGACGATTTGGCGGTGAAGGCCAGAGGGCTCTGTCATCAATAAACTTGGTTAACCCGAAGCCATTCGGGTCGACGCAGTCCGAGTTAAGAGAGTGGGCGACAAATGCGCATGTAACATTGTGGAAAAGCGAAACGGTCGGTAGGACGGTGGAAATCCTATGGGGGTCATTCAGATCGGGAGAAGACGACGCTATTACTGAAAGGAAGCAAGAAGCAGGTCAGTATAGCTATTGGTATAATAACGGGACACATAGGACTACGAGCTCACTTATGTAAAATCGGGGCGGCAAGTGATAGCATGTGTAGGGCATGTGGGGAAGATGATGAGGCGTTGCAGCACTTACTTTGTCATTGCCCGGCTTTCGCATCTAACAGATACCGGTACTTAGGTGGAGACACAATGCTAGACATGAACCAACTTAGGGGAGTGGTATTGAAAACAATTAAGGATTTTTTAAGTAGCACGGAATTCCTAACTTAAAGTTTTCTTTTCAGAGGTTGTTGAAAGTCATAACAAAACACCGCATGCAAAATTTAGGCAAAATCGGAAAAAAATGCGGCTTTCAGGGGCTCAAGAAATCAAATCGGGAAATCGGTTTATATGGGAGCTATATCAGATTATAGACCGATTTGGACCGTACTGGGTACATTTATTGGAAGTCATAACAGAACACTATGCGTAAAATATCTGCCAACTCGGACGAAAATTGTGGCTTCCAGGGGCTCAATAAGTCAAATCGGGAGATCGGTTTATATTGGGGCTTATCAGGTTATAGACCGATTTAGACCGTACTTAGCACTGTTATTGAAAGTCATAACAGAACATCACGTGCAAAATGTCAGCCAAACCGGACGAAGATTGTGGCTTCCATGGGCTCAAGATATCAAATCGGGAGATTGGTTTATATGGGAGCTATATCTTAATCTTAACCGATATGAAGCATTTGCAATCCCCAATGTGCTACATCGTTATTAAGTATCTGTGCAAAATTTCAATCGGCTAGTTCTACGCGTTCGACCTTTGTTTGTGAATACCGGTGAAAAATTTTTCCAATTTTGGCTTTAAAGTTAATAAAATACCCCTCTTATTTGTAAACTCCCAAAATGTTTTCTATTTATCCAAAATATATTTACATTCATAAATTTTGTTTATTTTCAATTAGTAGACTAATTCCTTGTCATTTTTAATAAATTTTCTCATAATCCTCGAAAACACACAAAAACACTTCACACACACACACACACACACTGTTCGCCCCCGCCCCATTTCATTCGTAGTAGCAGCATTTCGAATAATCCAAAATAATTCTGTGGCTGACACTTACTGCTGATGATCCCTCCAAAGTGCTTCTGTTTGTCTGTCTGCCTGGTTCTCTGTCTTTCAGGTTTGCTGCATTTGCTTTGCTTACATGTGATGAGGAGCAATCCTCGAATGCATGATAAATGGCTTTGTGGGGTATGTGCAACTTGTAAATCTGTCACGCGTCGTTGTAAATCATCACAGGCAGTAAACCGCACAACAGGGCGGCTAAATTACAGGAGGAACATGCCACACCATTGCGACAGGCAATCTCTCGATGGCCCCATATGTATTCCCAGGAGGCGAGTGTTTTACTAGTGCTCTATATTTGGATACTAAGGTTTAGGGATATGCCGAAAAATCAGAAGTTAGCTAGGCGTTGCCTGACAATCAATTATGCTTGTGCAATGTTTTAAAAAGGACACTGCGGTTGAGAATTTTTTACGGTTAAATGTCTTTTGGTGTCCTTTTAAAGTGGAAAGCATTCCATGTCCTTATTACAATATTGTAGGTGGTGGCTAGTTTTTTTTTCGTCTTAAAACTATAATTTTTTGAAAAGATTGAGTAGGTGGAAGTGTGAATGATTTAATATGAAAAACATTGAATTGGGGTTTTCAAAGTGGAATTCAAGGATTTTTGACACTTGAAGAGTTGTTAAACATTTAGATGGCTTAATACAAAAAGGGTGTAACATAATTTTTTGTTACTTTACAGAAGAATCCACCTGAAATTTAAAAAATCCACCTGAAATTTGTCTTCTAAAAGAAAAACTCCATTTTGGGTCAAAGAATGGGGCGTTAGGATCCTTTATACCCACCACCGAAGGATGGGGTACATTCATGTTGTCATTCCATTTGCAACACATTGAAATATCCATTTCCGACCCTTTAAAGTATATACATTTTTGATCATCGTAAAAATCTAAAACGATCTGGCTATGTCCGTCCATCTGTCTGTTGAAGTCACGCTGCACTCTTTTAAAATAGGAATATTGAGCTGAAACTTTGCACAGATTCTTTTCTTTTGTCCACAGGAAGGTGAATTTCGAAGATGGGCTATATCGTACTTATATACGGATTTGTCGAGCTCTTGCCATGGTATCTCCTTTTAGGAACAATTTCAAGTAATGGTTCATTTCGGACCATAATTGAACTGAATATTGGAGACCATAGTAGAAGTCATTGTGTAAAATTTCTGCCAAATCTAGTAAGAATTGCGCACTTTAGAGGCTGAAGAAGTAAAATAGGGAGATCAGTTTATAGGAGAGCTGTATTAAGCTATAAACCGATTCATGCCATATTTGACACGTATGTTTCAGATCATGAGAGAACCGTTGTACAAAATTTCAGCCAAATCGGGTAATACTTGCGCTCTTTAGCGGCTCAAGAATTCAAGATCCCATATTGGTGTATATGGCAGCTGCATCAGGTTATGGATCGGTTTGAACTATTCTTAGCACAGTTGTTGAAAGTTATAACAAAACACCTCTAGCAAAATTTCAGCTAAATCGGATAATAATTGCGCCCTCTAGTGGCTCAAGAAGTCAAGATCCCATATCGCTTTATAAGGCAGCTATATTAGGTTATGGACCGATTTGAACTATTCTTAACACAGTTGTTGGAAGTCATAACAAAACACATCGTGCAAAATTTCAGCCAAATCGGATAATAATTGCGTCCTCTAGTGGCTCAAGAAGTCAAGACCCCAGATCGGTTTATATGGCAGCTTTATCAGGTTATAGACCTATTTGAACTATTCTTAACACAGTTGTTGGAAGTCATAACAAAACACGTCATGCAAAATTTCAGCCAAATCGGATAATAACTGTGTCCTCTAGTGGCTCAAGAAATCAAGACCACAGATCGGTTTATATGGCAGCTATATCAGGTTATAGACCGATTTGAACCATACTCAGTAAAGTTGTTGGAAGTCATAATAAAACATCTCATGCAAAATTTCAGCCAAATCGGATAAGAATTGCGCCCTCAAGAGGCTCAAGAAGTCAAGACCCAAGATCGGTTTATATGACAGCTATATCAGGTTATAGACCGATTTGAACCATTCTTGTTAGAGTTGTTGGAAGTCACAATAAAACACCTCATGCAATATTTCAGCCAAATCGGATAATAATTGCGCCCTCTAGTGGCTCAAGAAGTCAAGACTCCAGATTGGTTTATATGGCAGCTATATCACGTTATACACCGATTTGAACTATTCTTAGCACAGTTGTTGGAAGTTATAGTAAAACACCTCATGCAAAATTTCAGCCAAATCGGATAAGAATTGCGCCCTCAAGAGGCTTAAGAAGTCAAGACCCAGGATCGGTTTATATGACAGCTATATCAGGTTATCGGCCGATTTAAACCATCCTCAGCACAGTTGTTGAATGTCATAATAAAACACCTCGTGCAAAGTTTCAGCCAATCGGATAATAACTGTGTCCTCTAGTGGCTCAAGAAATCAAGACCACAGATCGGTTTATATGGCAGCTATATCAGGTTATAGACCGATTTGAACCATACTCAGTACAGTTGGTGGAAGTCATAATAAAACATCTCATGCAAAATTTCAGCCAAATTGCGCCCTCAAGAGGCTCAAGAAGTCAAGACCCAGGATCGGTTTATATGACAGCTATATCAGGTTATCGGCCGATTTAAACCATCCTCAGCACAGTTGTTGAATGTCATAATAAAACACCTCGTGCAAAATTTCAGCCAAATCGGATAAGAATTGTGCCCTCTAGCGGCTCAAGAATTCAAGATCCCAGATCGGTTTATATGGCAGCTATATCAAAACGTGGACCGATATAGCGCATTTACAATCCCAACCGGCCTACACTAATAAGAAGTATTTGTGCAAAATTTCAAGCGGCGAAAGTTAGCGTGCTTTCGACAGACAGACGAACGGACGGACGGACAGACAGACGGACGGACATGGCTAGATCGATATAAAATGTCACGACGATCAAGAATGTATATACTTTATGGGTCTTAGACGAATATTTCGATGAGTTACAAACAGAATGACGAAATTAGTATACCCCCATCCTATGGTGGAGGGTATAAAAATCAATTTGTGTTTATTTTCGATTTGTTTGTTTGTATGTTTGTTTGTGTGTTCTTTATAGACTCAAAAAATTTTCTCGAAATTTTCACAGACGCTGCATAATGATCCCGTGGTGAGAATAGTGTACTAAATTTTTTGATATCTGAAGGGGGGGGGCGGACCCTCCCCCTTGCCCTAATTTTCAGAAACACCAGATCTCGGTGATGGGTGGTGCGATTTAAGCGAAATTTTGTGTGCTTTCTTAAAGTAACCTAAAAATAAAAATTTGGTATCCAAATTTCGGATGGGGTAGCTAAGGGGCCAGCCCCACTCCCAAAACCTACCAAATATATATTATCCGACTTAGTGTTTGGGGGACCAACCCAACCCCTACAACACCCCTAAATCAGACATATTTACCGACCTTGGCAATATGGGACACAATGAGAGGTATTTGCGAGTAGAATACGAATTTGGTATCCAAATGAGGCACCAAGTTTCTGAGAGTGCACCCTCCTGCGCTCCTGTATAAAGCGATCTCCTAATTTGATATCTCAAACCCCTGGAAGCCTCAATTTTTATCCGATGGGGATGAAATTTTGTACGTAGTTGGTTTCCAAGATTCGGCCCTGCCGAACTTAACAGGCTTTGTTTTATTTATTATACCCTCCACCCATTTGGGGGGCTAGGTGTATACTAATTTCGTCATTACGTTTGTAACACCTCGAAATATGCGTCTAACATCCCACAAAGTATATATATTCTTGATCGTCATGACATTTTAAATCAATCTAGCCATGACTGTCGAAAGCACGCTAACTTTTGGACGCGTAAAAGTAGGTGCTTGAAACTTTGCATAAATACTTTTTATTATTGCAGTTCAGTTGGGATTGTAAATGGGCCAAGTCGGTCCATGTTTTAGTATAGAAGCCATATAAACCGATATCGAATCTTGACTTCTTGAACCTCTAAAGGGCGCAATAATCATCCTAGTTAGCTGAAATTGCATGAAGTCTTTTGGTCTAACTTCTAACAATTGTACCAAGTATGGTTCAAATCGGTTCATAACCTGATGAAGCTCCCATATAATCCCTTTTCGAATTTTGACTACTTGAGCCTCTAGAGGGCGCAATTATTATCCGATTAGGCTAAAATTTTTCATGAAGTCTTTACGTTTGATTATCAATAACTGCGCCAAGTATAGCTCAAATCGGGTTATAACCTGATATAGCTCCCATATAAATCGATTCGGATCTTGACTTCTTCAGCCTATAGAGGGCGCAATAATTATCCTGGTTGGCAATTTTTGGCTGATTTGGCTGAAACTTTGCATGTGGTGTTCTGTTATAACTCTGAACAACTGGTTTTACCGTCAATAACTGCGCCAAGTATGGTTCAAATCGATCAATTTCCTGATATAGCTCCCATATAAACCAATCTCCCAATTTGATTTCTTGAGTCCTTACAAGCCGCAATTTTTGTTCGATTTGGCTGAAATTATGTATGCGGCATCCAAATCAGTCTATAACTTGATATTGCTCCCATGTAAACTAGTCTCTCGATCATCCTTGTTCCTAGACGCTTTAATTTTTGTTGGTTTGACAGAAGTTTGGTATGTATTTAGAATAAAATTATGCCATTCATGGCCCGGCCGAATTTAGTATTCTTTTACTTGTTACTTCTCATTATACCCTACACCATTACTGTGGTACAGGGTATTATAACTTAGTGAATTAGTTTGTAACACTCAAAAGGAAGAGAGATGGACCCATTGATAAGTATGCCGATCGACTCAGAATCACTTTCTGATTTAATTTAGCTATGACCGTCTGTCTATCTGTCTGTCTGTCTGTTTGTCTATCTGTCTGTCTGTCTGTCTGTCTGTCCGTCTGTCTGTCTGTCGGTCCGTCTGTCTGTCTGTCGGTATGTCGGTCCGTCTGTCTGTCTGCATGTTTGTCTGTCTGTCTGTCTGTCTGTCTGCCTGTCCGTCTGTCTATCTGTCTGTCTGTCTGTCGGTCTGTCCGTCCGTCCATGTTAATTTGTGTACAAACTACAGGTCGGAATTTTCATCCTATCGTCTTTAAATTTGGTAGGGGCATGTTTTTCGGCCTAGAGACGAACCCTATTGAAATTGGAGAAAATCGGTTCAGATTTGAATATAGCTCTCATATATGTGTTTGTCCGATTTGCAGTAATACTACAATAAAATGGTCACTTGTTAACCGATTTTAATATTACTGGTGAATTTCATGGATATATTTATATCGCCCGATTTTCACTCCTAGAGCCACTGCAAGCGCATTTATTCACCAGTCTTCCCAAAATTTTGTACAACGCTTTCCTCGACGACTTCCACAATGTCTATAAAGTTTGCTCGAAATCGGTTCAAAATTTAGACATAGCTCCCATATATCTGTTCGTCCGATTTGCCGTAATAACGTAATAAAATGGTAATTTGTTAACCGATTCTCTTGAAATTTGGCACGAAGGATTTTCTCTTGACTCTCGACGTTACTGATGAATTTCATAGGAATCGATTCAGATTTAGATATAGCGCTCATGTATATATATTGCCAGATTTTAACTTTCTGAGTCACAGCAAGCGCAATTTATTGATCAATCTTGCCAAAATTTTGCACAACGGTTTCATTGACTACTACTACAATATCTGAGAAGTTTGCTGCTAATCGATTCAGATTTAGATATAGCTCCCATATATGTGTTCGTCAGATTTTGGGTCATTTGCCTTAATGTTGTCCTTTGTCAACCATAGTTATTACAGTTTGAACATATTTGCTCGAAATTTCAAACGGGTTGTTTAATAACCTATCTGAAAACATCCGCCAAAGTTCATCAACATTGGTTCAGAATTGGATATAGCTCCCACATTGTATTGGGTTGCCCAAAAAGTAATTGCGCATTTTTCATATAGTCGGCGTTGACAAATTTTTTCACAGCTTGTGACTCTGTAATTGCATTCTTTCTTCCGTCAGTTATCAGCTGTTACTTTTAGCTTGCTTTAGAAAAAAGTGTAAAAAAAGTATATTTGATTGAAGTTCATTCTAAGATTTATTAAAAATGCATTTACTTTCTTTTAAAAAATCCGCAATTACTTCTTGGGCAACCCAATAGTTATATGTTAGGTGTAGGGTATTATACAGTCGGCACGACTTTTACCCTTCCTTACTGGTTTTTGTTTGAAATATAGATGATGGGAAATTGACGATAGTATCGGTACTATCGATATTAATTATTAGAAATATCGGATATTGCGATTATCGATAGTTTGCCAGCTATATCGATAGGATACTAACTTACTTATTACTTACTTTTTTACTTAGTAGGGGAAAACCTTTCCAGTTTGTGAAGGCGTAATTTACTGCAATGAAATCGTTTAGTTTAATTTTTAGAACATTTCGTATTTAAAATTTTTTATCAATGTCGGTCGCACAGTAGTATAGATTAGGTTAGGCTAGAGCGGTAGCCTATTAACTATACAGACTAACTTTGACCATTAAAGTCATTTGTGATACCTTAAGTGGAATAAGATCCACTATGAATATGAGGTCCCCTATATAAACTAAGACAGCATTTAGGATACGAGTAAGGCCTTCACATTGTTCCTCTATCGGATATTCGTTACAAAATTTGCATTTACATGATAAATGGCATCATCATATTCAATTCCCAACACTTTCAAATAAACGTTGTGTAAGTGGCTTTGAAAATAAAAAGCTTTCTTCTATTCATAAAGTTGTCCCTATTTTTCTCCCAACAAATTTCACAATCATTCTGCACATCAAAATAATTCATACATCATACCGTTCTTAGTTTTATGAGAGACGTCTGCGGCAGATTACTCTCGAATTCACACATCATTTCTAACATCAATACAGAAATCCAATTAAATCACTCCCATCAACCACAATTCCCAAGTGATTATCAGTTGTGGCCCAGCTTATTTATATAAATTATACGAAGAGTGCATTCAACATCCCGCGCTCTCTCTCTCTCCCTCTCTCTCACACACACTCTTTCTTTGCTATTCTCCAATGGACGATGGGTAATGCTCGTATTCATATAATTAATAGCAACATCAAATATTTACAACATTTATTACAAATTAATTATTCAGACGCCTCGTTAACAGTGTGAGAGGAGAGGCATATGTGTGTGTGTGTGTGCTTTCATAAAACTCGTACATACGGTGTAACGATACAAATGATTATGAACGAGCATGTACATACATATATGAGAAGAAACGAAGCGATGCGAGGGGCGCAACAAAAGATTCTAACATATAATTTCTTGATCTAATGTCATTTCGATAGACAAAGGTCACAAAGCAAGGTTCGCATTTCTAATGAGAAAATCGAAAGTGTGATGAATAAGGGATCGAAAATTCAATTTTATAATAAAAAACTGAAAGCTCGATTTTGATTTAGGACCCATCATTTCTTGGGAAAATGTTCTAAGAATTTGTCCTAGATTAAGGTTTTGCCAATCGCTTGGTATGTGTTTTTTGGTTTGGCACATTCCTATATATTGATATCAGTATTCATATCCATACTAGCCGAACCGGGCCCGCTCCGCTGCGCCTTTTTATACCCTCCACCAAAGGAAGGGGGCATACTTATTTCGTCATTCTGTTTGTAACTCCTCGAAATATTCGTCTAAGACCCCATAAAGTGTATATATTCTTGATCGTCATGATAATTTAAGTCGATCTAGCCATGTCCATCCGTCTGTCTGTCGAAAGCATGCTAACTTTCGAAGGAGTAAAGCTATCGGCTTGAAATTTTGCACAAATACTTCTTATAAGTGTAGGTTGGTTGGGATTGTAAATGGGCCATATCGGTCCATGTTTTGATATAGCTGCCATATAAACCGATCTGTGATCTTGACTTCTTGAGCCACTAGAGGATGCAATTCTTATCCGATTTGGCTGACATTTTGCATGAGATGTTTTGTTATAGTTTCTAACAACTGTGCCAATTATGGTTCAAATCGGCCAATAACCTAACATAAATCGATCTTGGGTCTTGACTTCTTGAGCCACTAGAGGACGCAATTCTTATCCGATTTGGCTGACATTTTGCATGAGATGTTTTGTTATGACTTCTAACAACTGTGCCAAATATGGTTCAAATCGGTCCATAACTTGATATAGCTGCCATATAAACCGATCTGAGATCTTGACTTCTGGAGCCTCAAGAGGGCGTAATTATTATCCGATTTGGCCGAAATTTTGTACAATGACTTCTCCGATGACCTTCAATATACCTGTCAAATATGGCCTGAATCGGTCTTAAACCTGATATAGCTCCCCTATAAATCGATCTCCCTATTTTACTTGTTGAACCCCTAAAAGGCCCAATTCTTATTCGATTTCGCTGAAATTTTACTCATAGGTAGACATGTGGTCTCCAACACTCAATTCAATTAGCATAGCAATTTTTTTGTTTTACCCTTTGTTTGTCTAAAAAGAGATACCGGGAAAGAACTCGACAAATGCGATCAATGATGGAGGGTATATAAGATTCCGCTCGGCCGAACTTAGCACGCTTTTACTTGTTTAACTCTCTAACATCTTTTTAGGGTGGAGACACTTCGCCCTGAATGCCGATATCGAATTCGTGTCATTTTAGCCTATGATGTTGAACGCGTTAGAATCCTGGAGAGAACACCGGACAAAGTGGTGTCCTCTTAATATTGGTGACATTTGCGAGGATCAATGCCATGCATGGTCATTTAAAAATTTTTCCCCAAAAAAAGGTCCCTCATTATTGAGTTTAAACTTGAATCGGAAAGCACTCATTGATGTGTGAGAATTTGCCCCTTCTTGGTTCCAGGAGGTAATGTTCATCCGTAGAGTAATGTTCTCATAAGGGGAGGTATGGCACCTCAGATATTTCGACTCAAATATGGATATCAAATTCGAGCTGCACTTCCAAATCCTTTTAATTTGAGCCCCATATTACCATGGTCGGTATATATGAACCGTTTGGAGGGTGTTTTGGAGCTGGGGCGGCCACCGGGACTTTGCTCTAAAAATAGATATCAAATTCGTTCTTTATTCCTAACGGAAATTAAGTTCAGTTTAGCGGGTGCTTTAGGGCGTACCCCAAAACACTTGACTCCAAAATTGGATATAAAATTCGTTTTCTAATCTTAAATACCTTTTATTTGGGTCCCATATTGTCATAATGGGTCACATAATCCATTTGACGTATCTTTAGGAGAGAAGCGCCACCTAGACTTGAACGCAAATTTTAATGACATATTCGTAATCTACTCCCTAATACCTTTCATTTGAGTCCCATATAGCCATGGTCGGCTAATATGCCCATTTGGGGGTATTTAGGGGTGGGGGCGACCTTCCATTACTTGTACCTAATGTTTTATGCCATATTTGGTAATCTACAGCCTAATATTTTTCATTTGAGTCCCATATTGAGTCTTCTGTTTAGAGAAGTTTTGGCGTTGGGGGGGCCGCTGGGTACTTGGACCCAAATTTTAATACCATATTCGTATTCTACTCCAATACCTTTAACTTTTGATTTTGGGTTGTGTTGTTGGCATAAGGGGGAGAGTCTGTCCCCCTTCCGATACCGAAAAATTATATAGCCTATGTTTCCTTCCAGACCAACTTACACAATATGCGAAAATTTCGAGAAAATTGGTTCTGCCGTTTTTCAGTCTATACTGACAAACCAACAAACCGATTCCCATATAGCCGTGATTGGCTAAAGTGCCCATTTGGGGCGTTTTTTTATGGGGGTGGGGTGAACCCCTATACTTCTGCATGAATTTGTATGCCAGATTCGTTATCTACTCCCGCATACTTTTCATTTGATTCCCATATTGTCCTTATCCATTTTTTATTTTGCGTGGTGTTTTTGGGGTAACGGGGGAGGATCCTCCCCTTTACGATATCAATAAATTATAAAGCCTATTCCTACTTCATGACCATATTCGTAATCTACTCCCGAATATCTCCCAGTATGCCAGATTCGTTATCTACTCCTGCATCCTTTTCATTTGATTCCCATATTGTCCTTATCGGTCCACTTTTGATTTTGGGTGGTGTATTTGGGGTAACGGTGGAGGGTCTGCCTCCTTCCGTTATCAATAGATTATAAAGCCTATTCCTACATCCTGACCATATTCGTAATCTACTCCCGATTACCTTGCATTTGAGTCCCATATTGTCATGATCGTCAAATAAATTTTTTTTATAAGGGGTTTTGTGCTGGGACGGGCCCCCAGGTACTTGAACCCAACTTTTATTATGAAATTCGTATTCTACTCTTGAATACCTTTCATTTGAATCCCATATTGTCCCGATCGGTCCACTTTTATTTTTGGGTAGTACTTTTGGGGTAAGGGGGAGGGTCCGCCCGCCTACATCAATATTAAGTATCTGTGCAAAATTCCAAGCGGCTAGTTTTACGCGTTCAACCTCTATCGTGATTTCGGCAGACGGACGGACGGACATGGCTAGATTGACTCAGGATGGCGAGACGATCAAGAATTTATATACTCTATGGAGTCCTCGATCAATATTTCGAGGTATTACAAACGGTATGACTGGATTAGTATACTCCCATCCTATGTTGGTGGGTATAAAAAGTCACAGTTTGGTGAGGTTTATGGGCTGGTGGCATCATTGGACCGTACTTCTTCAAAGATAATGCGAGCCGTAACGTAACTGTGAATGGTGAGAGCTATCGTGAGATGATATCCAACTTTTTTTTGCCCAAAATGCAAGAGCTTGACTTGCATGACATGTGGTTTCAACAAGACGGTGCCACGTGCCACACAGCACCCGTAACAATGGACTTATTGAGAGGCGAGTTCTTTGAACATTTTATTTCACGTTCGGGATCGGTCAATTGGTCGTCTAGCGATTTAGCACCTTCAGACTATTTTTTGTGGGGCTATGTTAAAGCTCATGTCTATAAAGACAAGCCCACTTCAATTGACGCATTGGAAGGCAACATTGAAGCATTTATTCGTGAGATACTGGCGGAAATGTTGAAAAGAGTGAATGCCAAAATTGAACTAAGCGGGTGGACCATTTTAGGCGCAGCCACGATTAACATTTGCATGAAATAATCTTCAAACGTTATATGGATTCGAATAAAGATTTCATGCATTTTTCTGAATTTTATGTTTTTATATCATCCACCATAGGATGGGGGTATACTAATTTCGTCATTCTGTTCGTAACACAACGAAATATGCATCTGAGACCCCATAAAGTTAATTCTTGGCCATCATGTAATTTTGAGTCGATGTAGCCATGTCCGTCCGTCCGTCTGTCTCTCGAATACACTTTCGAAGGAGTTCAGCGAGCCACTTGAAATTTTGCACAAATACATTTTATTAGTGTAGGTCGGTTGGGATTGTAAATGGGCTAAATAGATCCATGTTTTGATATAGCTGCCATATAAACCAATCTAGGGTCTTGACTTCTTGAGCATCTAGAGGGCGCAATTCATGTCCGATTTGACTGAAATTTTGCACGTAGTGTTCTGGTATCTTTTCCAATAAATGTGTTAAGTGTGATTCAATTCGATTCATAATCTGGTATAGCTGTCGTATAAACCGATCTCGGATGTTGACTTCTAGAGCCAATTGAGCGCGCAATTCTCATCCGATTTCGCTGAAATTTTGCATGAGGTGTTTTGCAAATCGGTACATAACCACATATAGCTGCCATATAAACCCATCTGGGGTCTTGACTTCTGGCGCCTCTAGAGGGCGCACTTCTCATACGATTTGGAAGAAATTTTGTACAACGACTTTTCTCATGAGCTTCAACATACGTGTCTAATATGGTTTTTTTTTTAACTTTCCTAGCAAATGAAAATTTTGCCCATGAACATTCCACTAAGGAACAGGGCCAAACTTCTCACATATCAATGAGTGCAGTCCGATTCCAGTTTAAGCTCAACAATAAGGGGCCTCCAATGAGTGCAGTCCGATTCAAGTTTAAGCTCATTAATAAGGGGTTTCCTTTTTATAGCCGAGTTCGAACAGCTGGCCGCAGTGCGACACCTCTTTGGAAAGCAGTTTTACTTGGCATAGTACCTCACAAATGTTGCCAGGATTAGAGGGGAAAACCACCGCTGAAATTTTTTTTCGGATGGTCTTCCCAGGATTCGAACCCAGGCATTCAGCGTCATAGGCGGACATGCTAACCTCTGCGCTATGGAGGCCTCCAAAACTTTCTTATAGCTCTTAAAAATCACCCTTTAACATTTTCTTATTGACTACAACGCAATTTCGACAGTTATACACATTCAAATGTTACCCAATCCTCATACCGTTTCTATAATCTCCCCCTTAATAACGTCCTTAGAGTCTCCTTTTAGTTTGACACCCCTCGCACAACAAATATCTGTTGGAAATTTATTTTTCTTCCTTTGCTAAGGCTCATTGCAGACAAAAACATTGCCAGAAGTATGTCCAATGTTCCTCTTAACTTAGAACTCTCAGGCGGGTACATACACTTCAACTTCATGCCTGCGCTTCATGGTTTGGGGCACATGTTGCGGCTGCAATGCAATCATCATCATGCTCAACATCATCCCCAAACCGCAAAACAATTCCCAAATGAACCCCAAAATGAACAAATGTCTTGCGAGTTTTATGAGCAGTTTTATGCCTAATTTTTATGCCGTGTTATTTGTGAAGCGTAAATCGGATGCTAGACTGCCACATACAGATTGAACCTCAGGCATCTCGGAAGTGCTTTTGTACACCATGGCGGGAATGGAGGGTCCTCACAATGTCATCTTAGAGATTTGTGATCTTGTATAGTTGGAATTTTATTTTAATTAATTTATCACCACTTTGCGGGCTTCAACTATGAAATCAATTTTGTTTTTATTGCAATAACGCCTCATTGATCGTGGAAATAATGATGAGGATGTCTACCAGCAGCTCCCACACAAGTGGACTATGAGTAAATGGTTTCTCGTTATATTCTTCCCCTTATACAGTTCATTGGGGAAGAAGTTTTACTCTTTTATAAATCAAAGTGTACCCAAGGTCTAATTTGCTGTACACAATAGGTTCTGCCATCAGACTCACATAGACGTTTTCGTCCCTTATGATACCACAGGAACAGAAGAAGGAATATGCCTTCTAGTTCCTATCGTTGAATCATCCAGATCGCTTTAAGAAGCCTGACAACTTGCGAATGTTCACATCCGCTAAATCAGACAAGTTCTCAAAGAAATGAGAACCTAAAGTGGAACTGACCGCTAGTGCGGGATACACACACAGAAGGTGTTCTAGGGTCTCTTCTTCTTCGATGTCCTTACAGCTTCTGCAACAGTCGTTGCTGGCAACCTTCAGTCTGTCAGCATGTTTTCTGATTAGACAGTAACCTATCATGACGGACACAATGACTGAGACGACTGTTCTAACCAGTGACAGCAAAGCGATAGACCTCTTCAAGTCTTGATTAGGCCAAATAGTTTTGGAATGCTCACAGCTACCTATTTGTGACCATTCGTTGTCCTTTGGACCTGGTCCTGAAAACGTAGCTTACATGTCGCTAGAGGCATACCCACAGATTCCAGTATTCCTGGCTCATCCACTCTACAATTCCCTGGGATATCTCTGTGCCCCGGCACCCAGAACACGAGAATTTTGAACTGTTCAGCCATCACGTTGAGAGATCTGCGACAGTGGAGAGCGGTTTTTGTGTTCAGAAATTCGTTCTCCAGGGATTTAATGGCTGCCTGGCTGTCTGAGAAGATATTTATGTCAATCGTCGTAATGACATCATATCTAAGCCATTCCACCACTTCCATAATTGCAAGGATCTCTGCTTGATACACACTGCATTGTTCGGGTAACCTTTTCGATATGACCAGTTCTAGATCTTTAGAGTACACCCCAAAGCCCTCCTGGCCGTTTAGTTTGGAACCATACGTACAGAAGTCTATGTAACTTCTATTACCAGGGATATCGTAGTTCCAATTGGTTCTACCAGGAATAGTGGTACAGTACTTTTTATCAAAAAATCGGCTCAGGTAGGCTCCACACTGCCTGGAACATCGGGTATTGTATCAAGGATAACACAGTGTCCGTAGCCGCCATATGACCAATGAGAAATCTCCCTTAGCCTCATGACAGTGGTCGTAGCAATTTGTCTAGCCACAATGTCCAGAGGTATAAGATGTAGCATTAAATTCAGTGCATCAGAAAGTGTCGTCCTCAGTGCGGCTATGATGCACAAACAAGCCATCTTTTGGATCCGGCTTAGTATTGAGCAGTGGATGGACTTTTGAAGCGCCGTCCACCAGACCACAATACAATATAGCATTATATGAGTGACAACTGCAGTACATACACAATGCATGAATCGCGGTCTTAGCCCCCAACTTTTGCTAATGGCTCTCTTGCAGGTGTATAGGGCAAGAGTTTCCCTTCTTGCCCTTTCCAAAATGTTGGATTTGAAGTTCAATTAACTGTCCAGCTAAAAACACACAGATATTTCGAGCTTTCTGTATATGGAACATTTTCTCCATCCAAGCAGACAGGTTCCACAGCAGGCAGCTTGTATCTCTTGCTAAAAAAAAACTACCTCTATCTTGCATGGATTTATAACCTGACCACTTTCGGTAGCCCACTTTGCTGTTGCACATAGAGCTTCCTGAAGTATATCTCTTAGAGTGCTAACCGCATTAGCCGCATCATCAGCATACGCGATTACTTGTTAAGAAATGCTACCATTGTATATTCCTTGACAGCGAGAGAACCCTCTATGCAGCCGACTACGACGTGAAGGGCTGTTTCAATGGATTTGCCTTTACTTTATGCATGCTGCTGCCGCAACAGGCGATCTTCAGGAATCTTTGCCCTAAGATATGTTTCTATCGACCTCTCAAGAGTCTTCAGCATAAAGGATGGCAGACTAATAGAACGAAAATCTTTCGCCTTCGTGTGGTAGGGTTTTCCTGCTTTAGGAATGAAAATTACTTTCGTGTCCCTCCAACCCACAGCTATTTATGACATTCTGATGCAAGTAGAGTATATTTCCCTAAACCAGGGAACCAGTCTATCAGACACAGCTTCTAAATCAACCGGTGATACATAATCAGGAACTGGCGACTTAAAGGCTCGGACACAATTTTCCGACGAATGCATACCAGTAACAACTTCTTCTGGCGCCACCTTGTCCATTGGAGAATTTTTCCGGAAAATGTGTATCAACGAGTAGTTCTAGTGTTTCCTCACTAGACATTGCCCATACATTTTCTGACTTCTGAGTATACCCCACAGTAATAGGTCTCGAGCACAGAGTTTTCCATAGCCTAGAGGCCTCATATGTATCCTCCACGAAGCTGCAGAATTCTACCCACGATTTGTTCTAAACCTTTCTCAGCTCATCCTTATATTTTCTTAGGTCAGATATCCCAATCATATGCTGTTCTTGTGGCTTTCGCTCTGTTGAACAGTTTTCAGCGAGTCATTCAGAGACTTCGTGATCCGCTTGACCACTATGTCTATATCCTCCGCAGTTGCCACTTCCTTTTGTGGTCTTGAAAGTATAGACGTGCAGAATTTGTGCCTAAATTTATCTCAATCCGCCTTTCTTCTGTTTAGCCGAGGGGCCACTACTGCAGTATTTTCTCCCAAACTGAAACTAATATAACGATGATCAGAGAAGCTGTGGACATCTAACACTTCGCAGTCACTAATTCTTGACCTTATATCTTCGCATACAAATGTAATATCTAGTACCTCCTGCCTGTTCCTGGTAAAAAATGTCGGTTTATCCCCTGTTTTAAGGCTGGCTACTACTAAATCTTCAGTGCTTAGCGACGGAAGAAGAAAAACATATAGACTGCTCTTTGCAAGAATACAGGCTCTGTGTCTCCTATTCCCCATACCCTTGAGTAGTTTAAATCCAGGAATTCCTAGTCGTCGAAGCATTCCTTCACCCACCCATGGTTCCTGGATAAGAACCACGTCAAATCCCCCCTCCATCAGGAGGACCTTTAGCGCCGCCAAAGCGGCCGTACAATGGTGGAGATTTATCTGTAGAAACCAGACCATAGTCAGGATTCAAAATTTCCACCACTGTTGTATTAGCCTCATCTTCTGATTCCACCAGGAGTTCATCCTGAGCTACCGTACGCATCCAGGGGTAGGTGAGAAAGCTGTAGAACCACACCTCCTCAAGAGACTGGACACTTGCGGTGTGGAAAAATGCTTCACCAGCTGCCGCTGTCGAAGTACTTTTTGAGTTTTGTGCTTTCCCTCTGGCGCACACCATGAGCCCACTCCAACTCGATGACCCACCTATACTGGCCTTGTCGGGTCCCGTTTCTACACCTTCCTCTCCTGTATCGATTGTGGAAGGGGAATTTTCAGTCTCCTGGAATACGCCAGATTTTAGCGATGTGGTCGATAGTTCCTCGGGCAAGTATTCAGCAACAACTGCTGAGTCGTCTTCTGAATCCCCAACCCCACCGCTTCTATAGACCTTCAGTTTCAACTTGTTGAATCCTATGGACCTCAATCCCTTCAGACTTGTTGAGGTTGAGGTCACCTGGAATTTAGTACGAATACTGCATGTCCGCGGTCACCATCAGCATCATCTAATCAACCAATCTTCCAGTCAGTGGTTGAAAGATTGGGATTACATTCCCTTAGTCTTCCAAGTATGGATTCAGGATCTAAGGGAATCCTTGGTATCCAAGCATGCCTCATTGGTCGAAAAGGAATATCTTCCTTCTTGACTAAATCTAGTGCTGCACCTGGCCAGATCTCACCAATCTTTTTTAACGCACAACGATACATTTCAATTGAGCGATGGCCCCGATACCAGCTTGCATCGTCACAAACTGGAGGAGACCCGGGAAATTCCGCATTTACATCGGAATATACTGATGACGGTCCATTGACTATCCCACTCCAACTATTCCTAGGTATGCAGCCCTGTTCTTCTCCCTTGTCGACAACTGCCATCACCAAATTGTCCCTGGCGAAATAAGCAAAGGTTCTTGGACCCATCCTACTATTGTTCGCCCTAGTTCTTTTAGGCTTGGGATGCCCTCCGGGTGACCGCAGCCTTTTGGTTGACTGCCGTACAGTTTCCGAATCTGGACGTGTAGTCTTTGCGGTAGCCTGTGCAGCGAATCCCCGATCCCAATTTAAGCAGTCTCTCTCCCTATTAGTAAGGGTCTCAGGATCATTCCCACCAAGCCTCTCAATAAACCTGAGAGCAATGCGTCTTCTATAATCAATCTCTTAAAGAGCGTGTTGGTTTGCCGGTGAAGGCCGATGGCCTTGGCAAATTATAGGCATGTGAAGAAAGAATAGGTTCGGCCTTGTCCTTTAGACTTGAAGACGAAGACACGTCAAAAGCCCCTTCTGACCAGTCGTCTGTCGGCTAGTGGAGCCTGGAACAGCCGCTCCACCATTCAAGGTTTCAGTAGCAGACGAAATGCTACGGCCTGATACCACCACCTCAGCTATTGGGTCTTTAAAGTCCATTCTAAGCCTACTCTAAGACTAAGTGTGAGGCAGCCACTGCAGCTATGAGACTTTAGTCGATGGTAGAATGAATTGATGATGGTTGCAGCTCATACTATCGCGTTATAATCGAGGCGATGATAGGAAACCTGGAACGAAGGAAAGTGGTTTCCGATCGATTACCTGAGATGAACCTTGAAGTCGAGTGCGAAGCACTGCTGTCATCGACACAGTCTTGGATTGACGAAACCAATCTGGAAGATCATGTTACTCGAATGTATCAAAGCTAGAGCACAAAGTGGGCCTGGGGGTCTGCATTGAGAACCCAGGGACTGAGATCTGTTTTAGATTGCCTGCCCATAATACGTTCCTGCAGCCGGAAATCCGGGCGATCATGGAATGCGTGAGGTGCTAACGCGAGGACGTCGTGTGTGAGTACTTTTAGGGACAGTAAAATTGCCATAAGGGCGATAACAACCAGGAGGGTAAGGTCACGAACAGTCTTACACTGTAAGAAGGAGATTAACGCCTTCTCTGAGGATGGTACAATCCCCATCGTTTGGGTGCCGGGCCATAACAAAGTAAGGGGAAATCTAAGGACAGACGATTTGGCAGTGAAGGCCAGAGAACTGACTTCGTTAAACTAGGTTAACCCGAAGGCCTTCTGGTAGACCCAGTCCGATTTAAGGACGTGGGCGACAAAATCGCATGCAGCACTGTGGAACCGCGAAACGGTCCATAGGACGGCGAAAACTCTAGGGGCATCCAGATCGTGAGAAGACGAGGCTTTTACTGAAAGGAAGTAAGAAGGAGGCCAGTATAGCTTTGGTGTCATAACGGGATACATAGGACTATGAGCTCACTTATGCAAAATCGGTGCGGCAAGTGACAGCATGTGTAGGACATGTGGGGAAGATGATGAGATGTTGGAGCATTTCCATTGTCATTGCCCGGCTTTTGCGGCTAATAGACACCGGTACTAAGGTGGGGACACGATAACAGACATGAACCAACTTAGCGGAGTGGCATGGACACCACCGAAGGATGGGGGTATATTCATTATGTCATTCCGTTCGCAACACATCGAAATATCCATTTCCGACCCTATAGAGTATATATATTCTTGATCTGCGTAAAAATCTAAGACGATCTAGCCATGTCCGTCCGTTAGTCTGTCCGTTAGTCCGTCCGTTTGTCTGTTCGTCCGTCCGTCTGTCCGTACGTCTGTCCGTCCGTCTGTCCTTCCGTCTGTTCGTCCGACTGTCTGTTGAAAAATAGAGATATTGAGCTGAAACCTTCCTTTTTTGTCCATAAGCAGGTTGAGTTCGAAGATGGGCTATTCCGGACTATATCTTGATTTAACCCCCATATACAATAGCTTGCTTTAGAAAAAAATTGTAAAAAAAGTATATTTGATTAAAGTTCATTCTAAGTTTTATTAAAAATGCATTTACTTTCTTTTAAAAAATCCGCAATTACTTTTTGGGCAACCCAATAGACGATCCGCCGATTTAAGGTCTTGGGCCCATAAAAGCCACAGTTATTATCCAATTTCGCTGAAATTTGACATAGTGACTTATGTTAGCCTTTTCCACATCCATGTCGTATATGGTTCAGATCGGTCTATATTTGGATATGGCTACCAATATTTTGTTCTACAAAATTGAACAATGACTTGTACTTAATAGACAACTCAGTATCGAATTTGATCCAAATCGGACCATATTTCGATAAACCTGCTCTGGGGGCATTAATTATGCATTTTTCGCCGTATTATGACGAAAGGTAGTTTACATATATACCCAAGGTGGTGGGTACCCAACGTTCGGCCCGGCCGAACTTAACGCCTTTGTTCTTGTTCAACCTAACCTAACCTAAGTAAGTTTTAATATAGTCCCATACCTATTAATAATTTTGTACGAATGTAATTAAAATATCTATCACCGCAGATTATTTATTTATCTCTTTGTCACCGCCAAATATCTATAAAAATTATTGCAAATCAAAAACAAGATACCGCCCCATTCATTTTCGTGTTTTCTTTTTGGCAAGCGCAGAAGAATATGACATTTTAATTGAGAAAAATGTAACGACAATGGCAAAATGTCATTAAAATAATTGGTCAGCTCTGTTTGGGGCTATAATATCTTGTATTTCAAAAGACATGGACTCACTCGAACACACAACAGGCAGCAGGCAACAACAACGTAACAAAATGAAATTGAAAAAAATATTAACAAAAATATATTTTGGCAATCATACAAGAAATATTATTAACATAACTCAACACTTAAGAGATCATTAATTTTATATGACCAGTGTGTTCGTTTGAGGGAATGTAAAACTGGTGGTGACATCTTGAGAGGATATTCGTGAGGTGGAATGTTTAAATACACTGACACTTGTGTCAGACAAATCCCATAAAATGTCCCCACGAAAAAACACAAAAACCGACAATTCAAATCACTTCCGTTAAAATAATCATAAACTTGTGGTTGAAATAGAGAACAGGTTTAGCCCTTTGACTTCTCCTCCATTCTTGTGTAGTCTTCTTCAATAAAATTTAAGATATTTTCAACTAATGTTTATTTGCCGCTTTGAGAATTTGTCAATATTTTGTTGACAATGTCAAAATAGCCAAAGGCAGATAATACCCCTTCGGATGGATGATGATGCGCACATCTTTTTTGTGTGGATTTTTCCCTTAAGACCTTAAATTATGTTAGAAATGTAAAAATAAAATTTATGTTGCTGTTTTAAAGAATGAGCGTACACCGCACGCTCTAGAAACTATGGACTATTTATAGCGCCCTCAACTCATAAGATGAGGGGTTGGATTCAGTTTATCATTCCATTAGAAACACCTTAACATTTCTATTTGAAATGTATAAACGTGGGATAATTTTAATACCACGATAAATGTGAATAATAGAAAAATGATTTGAATGCGCCTTATATAAAACAAGTAAAAAGGCGTTAAGTTCAGCCGGGGCCGAACTTTGAATACCCCAACCACAAATCTGGACCGATCTGGGCGAAATTAAAAAAGGAACTTGAAGACTTTAACACAACTTACTGTCCCAAATTTCAGCGACATCGGACAATAAATGCGCCTTTTATGGGCCCAAAACTTTAAATCGGAGGATCGGTCTATATGGAAGCTATTTTCAATCTGGACCGATCTAGGTCAAGCCGAAGAAGGGTGTCGAAGGGCCTAACGCAAGACACTGTCCCAAATTTTGGCAAAATCGGACAATAAATGCGCCTTTTATGAGCGTAAGACCCCAAATCGGAGGATCGGTCTATATGGCAGCTATTTTCAAATCTTGGACCGACCTAGGTCAAACCGAAAAAGGGTGTCGAAGGGTCTAACACAACTTACCTGTCCCAAATTTTCAACAAAATCGGATAATAAATGTGGGTTTTATGGGCCTAAATCGGCGGATCGGTCTATATGACAGCTATATCCAAATCTGAACCGATCCGGGCCAAATTTAAGAAGGGGCTTCGAAGGGGCCTAACACAATACTCTGTCCCAAATTTCAACAAAATCGGATAATAAATGTGGCTTTTATGGGCCCAAAACCTTTAATCGAGAGATCTGTCTATATGGCAGCTATATCCAAATCTGAACCGATCTGGGCCAAATTGAAGAAGGTTGTCGAAGGGCCTAACATAACTCACCGTCCGAAATTTCAGCAAAATCGGATAATAAATATGGCTTTTATGGGCCTTAGACCCCTAATTCGGCGGATCGGTCTATATGGCAGCTATATCCAAATCTGAACCGATCTGGCCCAAATTGAAGGAAGGGTGTCGAAGGGGTCCTAACACAACTCACCGTCCCAAATTTTGGCAAAATCTGACAATAAATGCGCCTTTTATGAGCGCAAGATCCTAAATCGGCGGATCGGTCTATATGGCAGCTATATCCAAATCTGAACCGATCTGGCCTAAATTAAAGAAGGGTGTCGAGGGGCCCTAACACAACTCACCGTCCCAAATTTCAGCAAAATCGGATAATAAATGTGGCTTTTATGGGCCTAAGACCCTAAATCGGCGGTTCGGTCTATATGGCAGCTATATCCAAATCTGAACCAATCCGGGCCAAATTGAAGAAGGGTGTCGAAGGGCCTAACACAACACACTGTCCCAAATTTTGGCAAAAATCGAACAATAAATGCGGCTTTTATGGGCCAAAGACCCTAAATCGGCGGATCGGTCTATATGGCAGCTGTATCCAAATCTGAGCCGATCTGGGCCAAATTGAAGAAGGGTGTCGAAGGTCCTAACGCAACTCACTGTCCCAAATTTCAGCGAAATTAGAATATGGCAGCTATGTCCAAATCGGAACCGATCTGAGCCAAATTGAAAAAGGGGTGTCGAGGGGGCATAACACAACTCACCGTCCCAAATTTCAGCAAAATCGGATAGTAAATGTGGCTTTTATGGGCCTAAGACCCTAAATCGGCGGATCGGTCTATATGGGGGCTATATCAAGATATATTCCGATATAGCCCACCTTCGGTCTTAACCTGCTTATGGACAAGAAAAGACTCTGTGCAAAATTTCAGCTCATTATCTCTATTTTTAAAGACTGTGGCGTCATTTCAACAGACAGACGGAAAGAACATGGCTAGATCATCTTCGATTTTTATGCTGATCAAGAATATATATACTTTATCCTGCGGTGGTGGGGTATAAAAATGTTTTCCCTTTGCTATAGTTTTAGACTAGCCCTTCTAGGCATTCCACCTCAGATTCTGATTACAAATTTGGTCCAGATCGGTCCAGATTTGGATATAGCTGCCATATAGACCGATCTCTCGATTTAAGATTTTGGGCTATAAAAGGCGCATTTATTGTACGATTTCGCCGAAATTTGGGACAGTGAGTTGTGTTTGACTCTTCCACATTTTTCTGCAATGTGGCCCAAATCGGTCTAGATTTGGATATAGCTTCCATATAGACAGATCTCTCGATTTGAAGTTTTAGGCCCATGAAAGGCGCATTTATTGCCCGATATCACCGAAATTTGAGACAGTGAGTTGCGTAAGGCCATTTGATATCCCTGTTCAATTTGGCTCAGATCGGTTCAAATTTGAATATAGCTGCCATATAGACCGATCTCCCGATTTAAGGTTTTGGGCCCATAAAATGCGCATTTGTGATCCGATTTCGCTGAAATTTAACACAGTGACTTATGTTAGGCTTTTCGACATCCGTGTCGCATCGGTCTATATTTCGATAAGGCTACCAAAAAGACCAATATTTTATTCTAAAAAATTGAACAACGACTTGTACTTATTGGACCACTCAATGTGCAGATTGAATTTGGTTTAAATCGAACCATCTCCAGATTATGACTAAAGGTGGTTTACATGTATAACCGAGGTGGTGGGTATCCAATGTTCGGCTCGGCCGAAATTAACCCTTTTTTACTTGTTGGATAATGTCATCCATGTCTCTGCACTCTATGATTTCGAGTCTTAATTTCGATTTGACAACACAGGTATTCACCAATCTTATCGTTCAACTTCTCAGTAATGTGGCGCATTGGGTTTTTTAGTGCCAGAAAATGATAACCCTTTTGGTCCTCCGTACTTTGTTGACCTCGTTACCGAGCTACTGCAGGTCTGGGTCGAAGCTGCTTTTCTAGAGGATGTCGGCGTATGAAGTTCCCTCTTTGGCACATATAACCATTGTATCTGGTGAACTTTTTCAGGATCTAACTTTTCAACCTTCTTTGCCTTTGATGGCAGCGCTAGTTGTTTGTTATCCCATTTGGCATTCTACTGTGGTCACCGCTTCCCTGACCTTGTCTGTTTAACGCCTTTTTGAGGTCAGAACTCAGTTTTCGAGTGGGCCGTATCATTAAGATTTCGTTGAAACTCCCGTTTTGAAGGCCAAACTTTTGGCGGTGTTGTGTAGATTTCCCAATCTGTTCAACGTTTTCTCCAGAGCATATCTATCTTATGCCGTTGATCTTGGACCTTGTTGTAGGTTAACCTGATTAGGACAATAAGGAAATGTTGCTGGAATACGTAATACACTTTGTTTCTGTAAATGAAAATTTGCCAATGAACAGGAACAGTGCTTCGCTAGCATTAGGAGGGGATAATCACCGCTGAAATTTTTATTCTGTGGTTCTCGTTAGGGTTGTAACCCAGGCGTTCGGCGTCATAGGCGGATATGCTAACCTCGGCGCTACGATGGTCTTCGTTGTTTTTTCACTCTGTATAATCTATCAGTCCAGCGTTTTGGTCTTCCATTACAGCAAGTGCCTCGTTTCCTTCGGGTGAGGTAGTCTTCCTTTCTGGTGGGTCTTTTTGCTGCCTATTTTCCAAACTTGCAGCATTAGCTGTTATCTCACCCAAGCCTGAAACCTGGGTAATATTGCAGTCATTTCATGACGACGACGGGTAGCCTGCTTGATCACAACGCTCAGCCGCTGGTACTGGGGTCACTAGCCACTGCACCGTAACCCAATTTGCCTTTAGAGACATTTCCATTTCCGTTTTTCCGGGATCCTACACGTCTATAAATGTTTTCTCATGAATCCTCTTAATTTTTGTGAATACCATCCAAATTCACACACACACACACACACCTATTCTTACCAATAATTAGGCCAAAAAAAATTAACCAAATTCTTAACTAAGCATTTAATTTGCAAATTACTAACATTTTACATGGCGCATATGCGCGATGCCAAACCACCGCCACCATTCCTTGAAGTGAAGCCAAAATAAAAAAAAAAATAAAACAAAATAAAATAAATGCTAAAAATTAATGCGGCCCGGAGGTCTTTGATGTTGTCAAAGAGGCGCAAATAAATTGCTCAATTATGAAATATTAACCGAGCCATCTCTTGCACAAGGAGCCATCACAAATCTGCAAAACGAACTCATTTATCTGATGCGCCACCAAGGATGGTAGGAGTTGGGCCTGCCCTCCAATTGGCGGATGTTCAGTGATTTCCTTAAGCCTTGGGCCTAAGACATCCCATAAGGAAGCTCCTATGGGAGAGTTAATTACTCATTTGTAATGTCAGTCGGCGGTGGTTAATGAAGAATGTAACTAATTAGAATAGCTGCTGCCATCCATATTGGAGGAGGACCGTGGAGGACTATTGAGGCAGAAGCTCATATTAATGAATACGCATTCCCCAAATTCCCCACACGACAATGTCATCGGCTTGTGTAGGGATACATTGGGGAATTAATTGAAAAATCTCATAGGGAAGAGTACAACAAAAGGCCGCCAAAAAAGAGATAAATATTGTGGAGACAGTTTTTGTAAGAGGAAAAAGGGTGGTTTTCATGAGAATGACAGTATAAGGGAGGTCCCCGACACACAAAAGATGAAGCCTACAATGTATAGAATAATTCCGGCTGGGTCGGGCTCAGCTAGTCTTATATATAACAAGCAAAAAGGCGTTAAGTTCGGCCGGGCCGAACTTTGGTTACCCACCACCTCGGGTATATATGTAAACCACCTTTCATCAAAATTCGGTGAAATTTGCATACCTTATACTCATATACCTCATACCGATCTGAACTATATACGACACGGATGTCGAAAAGCCGAACATAAGTCGCTGTGTCAAATTTCAGTGAAATTGGATTATAAATGAGCCTTTTATGGGGGCCAAGACTTTAAATCGAGATATCGGTCTACATGGCAGCTATATCCAAATCTGGACCGATTTGGGCAAAATTGAAGAAGGACGTCGGAGAGCCTAACTCAAAAACTCACTGTGTCAAATTTCAGTGACATCGGACAATAAATGCGTCTTTTATAGCCCCAAACCCTAAAACCTAGATATCGGTCTATATGGCAGCTATATCCAAATCTGGACCGATCTGTGCGATATTGCAGAAGTATGTCAAGGGGCTTAACTTAACTCACTGTTCCAAATTTCGGCGACATCGGACAATAAATGAGCATTTTATGGGCCCAAAACCATAAATCAAGAAATCGGTCTATATGGCAGCTATATCTAAATCGGAACCGATCTGGACCAAATTGAAGAAATATATCAAAGGGCCTAACACAACTCACTGTCCCAAATTTCAGCAAAATTGGATAATGAATGTGGCTTTTATGGGCCTTACACCATAAATCGGAGGATCGATCTATATGGCAGCTATATCCAAATCTGGACCGATCTGAGCTAAATTAACGAAGGAGGTCGATGGGCCTTACACAATTCACTGTCCCGAATTTCATCAAAATCGGATAATAAATGTGGCTTTTGTGGGCCTAAGACCCTTAACCGGAGGATCGGTCTATATGGCAGCTATATCCAACTCTGAACCGATCTGGGCCAATTTAACGAAGGAAGTTGAAGGGCCTAAGACAACTCACTGTCCCAAATTTCAACAAAATCGGATAATAAATGTGGCTTTTATGGGCCTAAGACCCTAAATCGGCGGATCGGTCTATATGGGGGCTATATCAAGATATAGTCCGATATAGCCCATCTTCGAACTTAACCTGCTTATGGACAAATAAAGAATCTGTGCAAAATTTCAGCTCAATATCTCTATTTTTAAAGACTGTAGCGTGATTTCAACAGACAGACGGACGGACATGTCTAAATCGTCTTAGATTTTTTCGCTGATCATCAATATATATATTTTATAGGGTCGGAAATGGATATTTCGATGTGTTGCAAATGGAATGACAAAATTAATATACCCCCATCCTTCGGTGGTGGGTATAAAAATCAATTTGTGTTTGTTTGTAGTTTGTTCCTTATAGACTAAGAAACCGCTGAACCGATTTTCTTGAAATTTTCGCAGATGGTGCATAATGATCCCGTGGTGAAATAGGGTACTACATTTTTTGATATCTGAAGGGGGGGGCGGACCCTCCCCCTTATCTTAATTTTCAGAAACGCTAGATCTCGGAGATGGGTGGTGCGATTTAAGCGAAATTTTGTGTGCTCTCATATAGTACTCTAAAACTAAAAATTTGGTATCCAAATTTTGGATGGGGTACCTAGGGGGGCCGCCCTACCCTAAAACCTACCAAACATATATTTAGACCAATCACGACAATATGGGACTGAAATGAAAGGTATTTAGGATAAGAAAACGTATCTGATATCCAATTGTCGGACCAAGTGTGAGGGGGACGATCCCAACCCCCAAAACACCCCAAAATCGGACATATATACCGACCATTGCCATGGGACTCAAATGAAAGGTATTTGCGAGTAGAATACGAATCTGATATCCAAATGTGGGACCACGTTTCTGGGGGTCCACCCCTTCCCCAAAACACCCCCCAAACAGGACTTATTTACTGACCATGGGAATATGGGGCTTAAATAAAAGGTATTTGAGTGTAGAATACGAATTTGATATCCAAATATGAGACCAAGTGTTTAGGGGGCCGCCTCTCCTCAAAAACCTCCCCCAAAGGAGACACATTTACGACCATAGCCACATGGGGCTCAAATGAACGGTCTTTTGGAGTAAAGCACAAATCTGGTCTCAATATTCGGGAAAAGTGTTTATGGGGCCACCCCACCCCCACAACATCACCCAACCCCCAAAACACCCCTAAATCGGACATATTTACCGACCATGGCAATATGGGACTCAAATGAAAGATATTTGCGAGTAGAATACGAATCTGATATCCAAATGTGGGACCAAGTTTCTGGGGGTCCACCCACATCCACACCCCCCAAACAGAACTTATTTACTGACCATGGACGAAAATTATTTAAGATTAGAAAACTAATCTGATATCCAATTGTCGGACCAAGTGCTAGGGGGACCACCCCAACCCCCAAAACACCCCTAAATCGGACATATTTACCGACCATGGCAATATGGGACTCAAATGAAAGGTATTTGCGAATAGAATACAAATCTAACATCGAAATATGAGGCCACGTTTCTGGGGGTCCACCCCTTCCCCAAAACACCCCCCCAAACTGGACTTATTTACTGATCATGGGAATATGGAGCTTAAATAAAAGGCATTTGAGTGTAGAATACGAATCTGATATCCAAATGTGGGAGCAAGTGTTCGGGGGGGCCGCCTCTTCCACAAAGACATCCCCAAGGGGGACAAATTTACGACCATAGCAATATGGGACTCAAATGAAAGGTCTTTGGGAGTAAAGTAAAGGCTCACGATGTCAATGTGGAGCTTAAATGAGAGGTATTGGGGGGTAGAGCAAGAATTGATACCCACTTCGGGACCAATTTTCTGGGTCTCTACTTCTTTCCCAAAATACCCCACAAACCACCATTTTTTTACTGACCATCGCAATAAGGGGGTTTATTTATTACCCAATTTCGCTGAAATTTTAAACAGTGGGTTATTTTAAGCCTTCCGACGTCTGACCAAAGTATGGTTCAGATCGGACTATATTTAGATATAGCTGCCATACAGACCGACATCCCGACATCCCGACATCTGACCCAAATATGGCTCAGATCGGACTATATTTAGAAATAGCTGCCATATAGACCGATCTGCCGATAAAGGGTCTGAAGCCTATAAATTATTTATTTACTGCCCAATCTCGCTGAAATTTGAAACAGTGGATTATTTTAAGCCTCCCCGACATCTGACCAAAGTATGGTTCAGGTCGGACTATATTTAGATATAGCTGCCATACAGACCGATCCCCCGATAAAGGGTCTGAAGCCCATAAAAGATTTATTTTTCATTCAATTTTGCTGACATTTTTAACAGTGAGGAGTTTTAAGCCTCCCGACATCTAACTCAAATATGGTTCTGATCGGACTATATTTAGATATAGCTGCCATATAGACCGATCTGCCGATAAAGGGTCTGAAGCTTATAAATTATTTATTTACTGTGGGTTATTTTAAGCCTCCCGACATCTGACCAAAGTATGGTTCAGGTCGGACTATATGTAGATGTAGCTGCCATATAGACCGATCTGACGATAAAGGGTCTGAAGCCCATAAAAGCTTTATTTTTCATACGATTTTGCTGATATTTTTAACAGTGAGAAGTTTTAAGCCTCCCGACATCTAACTCAAATATGGTTCTGATCCCACTATATTTAGATATAGCTGCCATATAGACCGATCTGCCGATAATGGCTCTGAAGCCCATAAAAGCTTTAATTATAGCCAAATTTTGCTGAAATTTGAAACAGTGGGTTATTTTCAGCCTTCCGACATCTAACATAAGTATGGTTCAGATCGGACTATATTTAGATATAGCTGCCATATAGACCGATCTCCCGATAAAGGGTCTGAAGCCAATAAAAGCTTTATTTTTTAACCGACTTCGCAGAAATTTAAAACTGTGAATAGTTCTAGGCCTCCTAACATAGGACCCTAATACGGTTCCGATCGGACTATATTTAGATATAGCTGCCATATAGACCGATCTCCCGATAAAGGGTCTGAAGCCCATACAGCTTTATTTTTTAACCGATTTCACTGAAATTTAAAACAGTGACTAATTTCAGGCATCTCAACTTCGAAACTACATATTGTTCAGATCGGATTATATTTAGATATAGCTGCCATATAGACCGATCTACCGATTAAGGTTCTGAAGCCCATAAAAGTTTTATTTTTTATCCAATTTAACTGAAATTTGTAACAGTGAGTAGTTTTAGGCCACCCGCCATCCGACCCAAATATGGTACAGATCGGACTGTATTTAGATATAGCTGTCATATAGGCCGATATGCCGGTTAAGGGTCTGAAGCTTTATTACCTGATTTTGTTGAAATTTGAAATACAAAATTCAACAGTGACTCATATTTATCGGGTTGCCCAAAAAGTAATTGCGGATTTTTAAAAGAAAGTAAATGCATTTTTAATAAAACTTAGAATGAACTTTCATCAAATATCCTTTTTTTACACTTTTTTTCTAAAGCAAGCTAAAAGTAACAGCTGATAACTGACAGAAGAAAGAATGCAATTACAGAGTCACAAGCTGTGAAAAAATTTGTCAACGCCGACTATATGAAAAATCCGCAATTACTTTTTGGGCAACCCATTATTAGACCACTAAATCTCTGTGCCGAATGTGGGTGCATAAGTAGTCCAATTTTCACTGAATTGTAACGAAAGGGGGTTTACGTATATACCCGAGGCCCGGCCGAACTTAATCCCTTCTTACTTGTTTTCACGTTTTTTCCCTTTTTAACACTGTCGGTATTGTTGAGGAATGAAAAATCTTTCACTCCAATTTACAACACCCCTTCGATGGACCAGCAGATGCTTAACTCTCAACTACGTATATCTTGCAGGGTCTATGCTAAGGAACACGTGGTGTTTTGAATAGGATCATTCGCATCTTACAAAGTTTTCCTTATATGATTGCCTTCCCCTTTCTCTTTGGCTTGCCACTCGGCACCTTCTTAACATTTTCTTCACCACCGACAATTCATTTCAATATAAGAGTGTGTTTATTTTAAAGATGAAACAATTTATTACCTACATTCGTGTTTGACATTTTGACATAATGTTGTGTGTTTCGCTGCATGTCATCCAAAAGGGACATGCAAAGGGGAAGGGCGGCTGCTACGGCTACAGCCACCACTTCTCATGGCGTATAGCACATTGTGGTGCGAGAAAGATCAGCGGGGTGCTTCTTTTGATGCTGTTGCTGCTTAGCACTCATCGCTGGCAGCTAATTAGATTATTTGTCAATTTGAGTGGTAGATATTTATATCAACTTGTTCGAAATGAATGCCTAATAACATCGTCCTGCCATCTAGTGGGGGTGGGGCAGGGCTAAAACTATTGCTGGGCAGCAACATGTGTAGCACCTTTTTCCCCATTTGTTGCTTGCTAGCATTTGTCTTTTCGAATGGACCACAAATATCTTGCAAATGTCTCGAGTTATTTGATGCTTTGTTGAAAAGATTGACATTTTCCTTATTATCCCCCCCCCAAACCTTCCTAACCATTCGCAGCTTCCCCTCTTCGAATAATGCTAAAGTGTTGAGTTGATTCATTCAGTTTTATTTTGTTTTGTTGCCGCTTGTCTAACCCCCACAAAAAAACACGGAAATTGTGGGGCAAGTTCAAGTTTTAATTAGATTCCCAATCACTTGGACCAGTATGACAGTGATTTACTCAGAGGGGTATTGTTAATAATGAGGTAATTAAATAGTCGCTGAAGAACGTTTAATTTTAGTGCTGATACTTGATTGGCAAGAGTAAAGTTTACGTTGATGTAGTAATAATTAAGGAAAGGTATAGTATAAAAGACAAAAACAATTGAAAACAAGTAAAAAGGCATTAAGTTCGGTCGGGCCGAACTTTGGATACCCACCACCTCGGGTATATATGTAAACCCCCTTTCGCCACAATCCGGTGAAAATTGGAAAACTTATGCACCCAGATTCGGCATGGACGTTGAGTGGCCTTATAAATATAAGTCGCTGTTGATATTTGTAATTAAAATTTCAACAAAATCGGATAAAAAATAAAACTTTTATGGGCTTCAGACTCTTTATCGGCAGATCGATCTATATTGCAGCTATATCTAAATATAGTTCGATCTGAACCATATTTGGGTCAGATGTTTTTAGGCCTAAAACGACTCACTTTTTCAAATTTCCGAAAAATCGGATAAAAAATAAAGCTTTTATGGGCTTCAAACCCTTTATCGGCAAATCGGTCTATATGGCAGCTATATCTAAATATAGTCCGATCTGAACCATACTTAGGTCAGATGTCGGAAGGCTTAAAATAACCCATTGTTTCAAATTTCGACGAAATTGGACAATAAATAAAGCTTTTATAGGCTTCAGACCCTTTATCGGCAGATCGGTCTATATGGCAGCTATATCTAAATATAGTTCGATCAGAACCATATATGGGTCAGATGTTGGTAGGCCTGAAACTAGTAACTGTTTTAAATTTCAGCAAAATGGGATAAAAGATAAAGCTTTCATGGGCTTCAGAGCCTTTATCGGCAAATCGGTCTATATGGCAACTATATCTAAATATAGTTCGATCTGAACCATACTTAGGTCAGATGTCGGAAGGCTTAAAATAACCCATTGTTTCAAATTTCGACGAAATTGAACAATAAATAAAGCTTTTATAAGCTTCAGACCCTTTATCGGCAGATTGGTCTATATGGCAGCTATATCTAAATATAGTCCGATTTGACCCGTTCAAGAACTTAACCAGTGTGGATCAAAAATACGTATCTGTGCCAAATTTCATGTCAATATCTCCATTTTTGAAGCCTTTAAAGTGATTACAACAGACGGACGGACGGACATACAGACACACGGACATCGTTAAATCGTCTTAGAATTTAACGACGATCCGCAATATATATAGTTTGTAGAGCCGGAAATCGGGTGAAAAATTTATAATTTATGCCCCCACAGCAGCTATATCGAAATATGGTCAAAATTCTGCATGGACATTGAGTGGCCTAATAAGTACAAGTCATTGCTCAATTTTGTAGAACAAAATATTGGTCTTTTTGGTAGCTATATTCAAATATAGACCGATCTGACCTATAGACGACACGGATGTCGAAAAGCCTAAAATAAGTCACTGAGCCAAGTTTCAGCAAAATCGGAATACAAATGCTTCTTTTATGGGCCCAAGACTCAAATCGAGAGATCGGTCTATATGGCAGCTATATCCAAATCTGGACCGATCTGGGCCAAATTGAAGGAGGATGTCGAAGGGCTTAACACAACCCACTATCTCAAATTTTGGCAAAATCGAACAATAAGTGCGCCTTTTATGGGTCCAAGACCTTAAATGGAGAGATCGGTCTATATGGCAGCAATATCCAAATCTGGACCGATCGAGGCCAAATTGAACAAGAATGTTAACTGGCCTAGCATAACTCACTGTCTCAAAATTTCAGCACAATAGGATAATAAATCTGGCTTTTATGGGCCTAAGACCTTAAATCGGTGGATCGGTCTATATGGACAAAAAAAAAAGAATCTGTGCAAAGTTTCAGCTCAATATTTCTATTTTTAAAGGCTGTTACTTGATTTCAACAGTCAGACGGACGGACGTGGCTGCATCGTCCCAGATTTTTACGACGATCAAGAATATATATACTTCATAAGGTCGGAAATGGATATTTCGATATGTTGCAAACGGAATGACAAAATGAATATACCCCATCCTTCGGTGGTGGGTATAAAAAATAGGATGATTAATTAAGCCATGGTGGTGGGTATCCAATGTTGGCACGGCCGAACTTTATACCTTTTACTTTACGTGAAAATCTGGCAATGTCATAGGAAATGCAAAGTCACATTATTTTCCTTAAATGCTAAACACATTCTGTCGCTTGCCCCACCTATTCTACATAGTTCAATGTGCTCAAATTGTATTAAAACATTTTATTTATTTGTTTAACAGATAATTTATAATCGCGACAATATTTTAAGTTCATAGCTCAACAAAACATCTGGCGCGATGACAAGAATACAAATGTGATGCCTTCAATTCTTAATAGCCTACTTTGTCTGGTATTGAATTGATACCAAATGGTATTAAAATGAAAAAAAATCTTTGCCAATGACGCGAACAAAATAATAGCAGGGGGTATTGGCAAAGAAACATACTTTTTCTATCAGTGTATTGCACTTGTTCGATTTTGCTGAAATATATATGCAACTTATTATTTTGAGTTCAACTATAACTTATCCTTTTGAGCTCTATTATTACCTCTACTTTACTCGTACGCGTAAGGGATAATTAAGCGCCGGTATGGGAGAAACTGTTACGCTAAAATCGTGAGTGTTTTCTGTTGTGGTCCACCCTTCTCTTAACTTGTGATAGGAAAGTTTTAAGTGGTTCTCGACTTTGCTAAAATAGTTCTGTAATAAACATTCACAGTAGTAGAGCGATAATTACCATTCACAATCATGTATCTAGTTGTGTCATCAATATATCCTAAGGAAAGTAATACACCATTCATAATGGTATGTCTTTAGGATATTCATCCTTTTACCTCTCACCCTCTAGCGGTGAATAACATCATCAACCCATTGGACCTTTAGTTAGTACATAGGACAGTACTACCACTACATTTCTCACATGGCACAGTACTTCCACCACGTTTCTCCGCTAGAGCAGCACGACTTCAAATTAAGTTCTCACGTTGCGTTTGTATTTAGTTGAGTTTTCAGCAAGTAACTGCAAATTAGTTTTACTACTCACCGCCAGAGTTTCGCTGAATTATTTTTAATTTCTGACTTACCCTTAATTGTTTGCGATAAAAGAACATTTTCATAGTCATGCACCATGGAATTCCATTAGGTTAGCGTTAAAATAAAGCAAATTCTTTGCAGTTCCTATTATCAGGCATTCAGAAAAACAAGACCAGTCCAAAATTCTGTTAAACATGCATGGTAAAATGGTAAATTCCCGCATGAGTCATACTTATGGATGTTTGATGGCAAGCAACAACAGCATGGATGACAAGAAAACGGACTCAATGAACTAAAAGAAATGTTCTAAACAATGAAAGGAGCGTGGTATTCGTGGCACATTAAGGGTGGTTTTAGTGAATTTGTGGATGGCTTGGTTGCTTACACACAGCCATAGTGAGAGGAGGGTTTGTGATATTTTTTATGGTTGTTTGTGGTTGAATTGTATGTATGGGTGGATTCTCAGCCAAGGCCTTTGAACCTCCCACGGGGTGTAGTACAATGTGAATTTGATATGATTTCGCAACAAATGAAATGGATATTATTCAAGGATTATGACAAGAGTGATGGTTAGTGGATTGATAAGAACCGGTTGCACGAGTTAAGCTATTCATATATGTAACAGCTTTACAATCAAGGAAAAGTTTAAGCAGTATTGCCTTCATTGTTCATTAAGAAAAAAATCTTCAATGAGAAAAAAAACTGGCCAAAATTACCGGTAAACAATGTGCACAGAGCGGCAAAGCGTTTGGTCAAAGGGTTTGCTACCAAGCCGCCAACGTTACGTAGAGTGCTAGTATCGCGAAAACTCACATTCTAACCAAGATATTGGCAGTAGAGCTGGCAAACTATCGATGGTCGTAACAATCGATATGTTCGATACTTTTCAATAAAATATCGATAACTATCGATAATATCGTTAATTTCAGTAACTTTAAAGCAAAACAAAAATATACGGACTGAAGTCTCAAGTTCTTAGTATTTGAAAAATAAAACAAGAAATAAACAAATTATGGTCCGATTCGAACCATATTTGAATATTGAAGTCTTAGAGTAAAATTTCAGCCAATTTGAGTAAGACTTGCGCCCTTTAGGGGATCAAGGAGTAAAATAGAGAGAGCGGTTTATATGGGAGCTGTATCAGGCTATACACCGATTCGGACCACATTTGGCACGTATGTTGAAGGTAATGGGAAAAGCCGTTATACAAAAATTCAACCAAATCGGATAATAATTACGCCCTCTGGAGGCTCAAGAAGTCATGACCCCAGATGGGATTATATGGCAGCTATATAAGGCTATGGACCGATTTGAACCAATTTTGGCACAGATATTAGAAGTCAAACAAATAGCACGTCATGCAAAATTTCAGCCAAATCGAATAAAAATTGCGCCCTCTAGCGGCTCAAGAAGTCAAAATTCAAGATGGGTTTATATGGCAGCTATATCAGGTTATGAACTGATTAAGACCAAACTTAGCACAGTTATTGGAAGTCATAACCTTACACGTCGTGCAAAATTTCAGCCAAATCGGGTAGAAATTGCACCCTCTAGACGCTCAAGATGTCAAGACCCCAGATAGGTTTATATGTCATCTATATCAGGTTATGGACCGATTTAGACCATACTCAGCACAGTTATTGGAAGTCATAATGAAACACCTCATGCAAAATTTCAGCCAAATCGGATAAGAATTGTGCCCTCTAGTGGCTCAAGGAGTCAAAATCCAAGATAGGGTTATATGGCAGCTATATCAAAACATGAACCGTTGTAGCCCATTCACAATCCCAACCGACCTACACTAATAAGAAGTACTTGTGCAAAATTTCAAGCGGCTAGCTTTACTCCTTCGAAAGTTAGCGTGCTTTCGACAGACAGACGGACGGACGGGCATGACTAGTTCGACTTAAAATGTCATGACGATCAAGAGCTGTATCAGGGGGTCTTAGAAGAATATTTCGAGGAGTTACAAACAGAATGACAAAATTAATATACCCCCATCCTATGGTGGAGGGTATAAAATTATTTCGAAGGATCATAGAAAAGCTGACCAATGAAACGTTAAGCAACCTTCCTTGGACAAGTTATAAGGGGGTCGTCTGCCTGAAGGAACTCAGGGACAAATCAGACATTATCACCCAACAAGTTCATATATACTGCTGGCAAATGATTTGATTCTGCGGCAAATTCTATTACCAGCAAGTTAACCTAAGAAACCACATTACATCGGCCCAAAAGAGGATCAATGAGTTTACTTGCAAAGAGTGTCCAAAACCCTTGCCCCAAGGAAAGCCTTCGGTTACATGCAAGTCCACGCGAGTACACGAGTCGGCAATGGTATGTTAATGTCCATTGCAATTGCAGTTGAACCAGCACATGATGAGCCAAATGTTCGTCGTGTTTTTCTACCGTTGAAAGCTCGAAGATGGACTTAATCGGACTATTTCTTGACATAGCCCCCATATAGACCGATCCGCCGATTCAGGGTCTTAGGTCAATTAATTACCCACATTTATTATTCGATTTGCTGAAATTTGGGACAGTGAGTTGTGTTAGGCCAGTATACATCCTTCTTTAACTTGGCCCCGATCGGTCCAAATTAGGATATAGCTGCCATATAGACCGATCTCTTAAGGTCTTGGGCCCATAAAAGGCGCATTTATTGTGTGATTCCGCCAAAATTTGGGACAGTGAGTTGTGTTAGGTCCTTCGATATCCTACCTCAATTTGGCCCAGATCGGTCCAGATTTGGATACAGCTGCCATATAGACCGATCTCCCGATTTAAGGTTTTGGTCCCATGAAAGGCGCATTTATAATCCAATTGCACTGAAATTTGACACAGTGACTTATGTAAGGCTTTTTGACATTCGTGTCGTTTTTTTTTCTCACGTAACCAACACGTAGGGGATGTCCCCTTATATATGCAGTGCATTGTGTTGGCAATTAGGAAAGTTAAGGGTTGGAGGGGGAAAGAGGGATTAGTGTTTATTGATATTCGTCTTTAACTTCTGAACGTCAATGTCGGTGGGAAAGACATTAGCCGGAAGTCGATACCACATACGAATGGTTCGGGCGAAAAATGAATTTTCTCGGTAATACATTGTTCGGTCGAATGGCAAATCAATTACAAACGGGTGCGAGTTTCTGGCAAGTCTTGTATTCCTGGAGAACATCCTAACGTCAGGGATAAGAAGACGAATATCCCTTGAACACACGCCATGAAAATAACGATAGAGGAATACAACGCTACCCACATTCCGACGATGTTCAAGAGAAGCAATAGAGTTGGATACCCTATCTTCTCCAATCAACACCATCGCTCTCCGTTCAACCCGTTCAAGTAGCTCCAAGGATGATTTTGGAGCTCCTGCCCATATATGAGAGTTATATTCTATCCTATGCCTGATGAAGGTAGTAAAGACATTGAGAAGATCAAAAGAGGTGAAATATTTATTGCACCGCTCAAGAAAGCACAAACACTTGAATGCTTCTTTCCACACTTCGAATACTGGGAGAGCATTTGATCCATAATGCGCCTCCTCCTCCACAATTTCTTGATGACTGGGCCTTTGATCGAATGAATATGAATCACAGACTACTGTCATCGACATATGAGTAGACTGGATTCGAAGTCTGACCCAATAGATCGTCAATGAAGATAAGAAAAAGGGAAGGGGAAAGGGAAGGGGACAGAGCCTTGTGGTACACCTGTGGTCAATGTATACTCATCTGAGGAGAACCCATCTACAACAACTCTTATAGTGTGATCTCTGAGAAAGCTCAATATAAATTGAACGAAGTTATTACCGACTCCAAAAGCGAAAAGCTTTGATAAAAGTGCACCGTGCCTGAACCCTATCAAATGCCTTGGAGATATCCAGAGCCACGACCTGACACTCACCAAACTGGTGGAAAGAGCGACTCCATCGTTCCGACAAAAATGCCATTAGGTCTCCCGCTAAGAAGGCCATTGGACTCTAAGTATCTGACAAGATGATGGTTAACCATACTCTCCATAAACTTGGAGAGCGCTGAGCATATCGCAATTGGCCGGTAATTCGCAGGGTTATTCGCCCCACCTTTTTTGGGGATGGCCTGAACGTTCGCAACCTTCCAACGAGCCGGGAAAACTCCGTTGCGTAGTGGACGAGCAAGCGTCAAAGAACATATACCGTTGATATACCGTCCGGGCCCGGAGATTTATTAACGTCGAGATCCATAAGGACCCTTTTAACTCCACGTGTTCGAAAGAATATCTGAGGCATCGAACTTGGTACACTATCAATAACGAGAAGTGGTTGATTGCTAAACGGCAACGAAGAATTTTCCGCAAACATTTCAGCGAGTAGATTATCCTTATCAACCGGGTCAGTGATTACCTGATCATCCTTAGCATGAGTTGGGATTGCCGATGTGTTGCCCTTTACTCTTTTTACGAATGACCAAAAGCTCTTGCTTCCCCTCGGAGTAGCAATAACTTTAAAAATAGATAGAGTGTGATACCCTGGAATGTGAAAACCCTGTGGATGAGAATTCTTACCTACCTGGGTTTTACATAAAGCGAGGACATCAGGTTGATGATAATGAACGAGGGAATATACCGCGAAAAAGTTCGAACGTAACCCTCGTTTGTTGGCAAAACGTATTCTAAACTCACCAAAAATTGTGTCAATCAGAAATATTAAACGTGATCAAACCTGCTCTCTTATCGCCGTGAATACCCCTACTGTTTAGTGTTATGCCTTAAACAGCGGGTTGACAGCGACAGGAGCGTCAACCACTGCACACGAAGCGGGAAAGGAAAGGGTCAACGAATACACCACAAGCAGAAAGACATAAAAGCCCTTTGAGTGGTGGAAAAAAAATAACAAACGATTCGCGAGTGCTGCCGGTCTGCCCCGGTGCAGTTAGCGATGGTTTATTGTTGTTATTTTCGTAGTTTCGGCTGCATTATTAAACAGGTGAAGATGATTTGGCTGAGGCGCGTATTGTTGTCATTTGATTTGACGGACAAACTAAAGGGTGATTTTTTTTAAGTTAGGATTTTCATGCATTAGTATTTGACAGATCACGTGGGATTTCAGTATTTGACAGATCACGTGGGATTTCAGACATGGTGTCAAAGAGAAAGATGCTCAGTATGCTTTGACATTTATTCATGAATAGACTTACTAACGAGCAACGCTTGCAAATCATTGAATTTTATTACCAAAATCAGTGTTCGGTTCGAAATGTGTTCAAATTTTGACAAATTTTGTTCAGCGATGAGGCTCATTTCTGGTTGAATGGCTACGTAAATAAGCAAAATTGCCGCATTTGGAGTGAAGAGCAACCAGAAGCCGTTCAAGAACTGCCCATGCATCCCGAAAAATGCACTGTTTGGTGTGGTTTGTACGCTGGTGGAATCATTGGACCGTATTTTTTCAAAGATGCTGTTGGACGCAACGTTACGGTGAATGAACACATTTCGAACCGAACACTGATTTTGGTAATAAAATTCAATGATTTGCAAGCGTTGCTCGTTAGTAAGTCTATTCATGATGAAATGTCAAAGCATACTGAGCATCTTTCTCTTTGACACCATGTCTGAAATCCCACGTGATCTGTCAAATACTAATGCATAAAAATCCTAACCTCAAAAAAATCACCCTTTACTACCATCAGGTCGGTTTATTTTTTGATATAGTTACTAAAAATATCAATATTTTGTTATACACAATTGAACAATGACTTGAACTTGTTAGTATTTGGTCCAAATCGGAACATATTTCGATATAGCTGCTATGGGGCATAACGTATGCATTTTTCACCGGATTTTGTCGAAAGGTGGTTTACGTGGGTTTGATTTCCATCAGAGTCCTTGGTCTGTCGCTACAGTGATATCACAATGTACTCCGTTATGACTTTTAACATACCAAACTCAGCATGGTCCAATTCGGCCAATAACCCTATATATCTAGGTGCTCAAAATCTCACCTTCAGACATTGGTTTATAGTATCGATAGTACCATCGACATTTTGCCAGCTCTAATTGGCAGACGGCTTAGTTGACAAAGCCGAGACCACGGAGACCATAATAACGCCACATTATGGCCATAATAAAGCCTCACTATGAGTTTTTGCGAACCGCGACCCGCTTTGCCGCTCTGGTTGGGTCTGGTTCATCATAAAGTTCTAAGACGATCTAGCAATGTCCCTCCCTCCGTCAATCCGTCTTGGTAACAAATGACTTTTGGTAACAAAATTTCATTGAAATTTTGTCCTTAGACGAAATTTTTCATAGAAATTTTGTCTTCTGGAAAAAAGGTTTCAAAACAAAAACCGAATACCAGTGAAACCGGTTTCCAGTCACCCTAATGCTGTTAAAAATTAAACTCTTTTACCAATGAAAATTTTTTTCTTAGATACTGTAAATACCTCCCAATTGAACCCCCTTAGAGGTATGGCCTTACGAACGACATGCATACAAAGTTCTCTAACTCATCTAATGGAAAGCTAGAGTAAGACATTCTATACAAATATTAACCGCCTTCTCACCGCCTTCTATAACCATTCACGGAACAAAATATTTATGTTAACTTTATAAAACAACAGCATTTCTTCCTCTTAGCCATTGTACGTGCAGGTGTGTATGTGTTTGAGTTCAGAAATCAAAGAACCTTACAGTTAATTCTTTTGTTTGCCGAATAAGCAAAACAGTGTCGTCCTTTTTGGAAATGAAGTGAAATCGCTTTCAAATAGACATGTGTCCATCAAGAATCTTAACCCTTCGTAAGGTAACGCCCAAGGAATACCAGGAGCCCAGAATTTTCAGTTACCATTGCTGGTTGTTTAGTAAAGTTACTGAATGCGAGCTGGCATCACCCTCCTCTATGGGTATAACGAACACAGAGCGGGCGTTGTTGACTGGCTGTAACAACCCTTAGCAACAGCAAAGTAATGCCCCAGTTAAATGGGGTGTGTCTGTATAGCTCTTTCCTTCTTCTATTCGTGTACAATGTTGCTATGGGTAGGCTATCTGCTGCAGTAGCGTTATAAAGTTGCAGGACAGTTTTAATGAGGGATGGGATGTTAAAAGGCCTTAAGGGGGATTTTTTTAAAAGACAATTCAATGAAATTTTCTTTTAAGAAAAATTTTTCCAGTGATTTAAGTGAAAATTTCTCTAAAGACAAAATGTAATATTCTCTCAAAATAATTTCAGTAAAATTTTCTCTAAAGACAAAATTTTAATGAAATTTTCCCTCGAGACAGAAGTTCAGTGAAATTTTCCCTAACAACAAAATGTCACTGAAATATTATCTAATAACAAAATTTCAGTGTAATTTCCTCTAAAGACAAAATTTCAGTGTAATTTCCTCTAAGACAAAATTTGAGTGAAATTTCCTCTAAAGACAAAATTTCAGTGAAATTTCCTCTAAAGACAAAATTTCAGTGAAATTTCCTCTAAAGACAAAATTTTAGTGAAATTTTCTCGAAAGTCAAAATTTCAGTGAAATTTTAAATTTTTTCAGTGAAATTTCCTCTAAAAACAAAATTTCAGTGAAATTTCCTCTAAAGACAAAATTTCAGTGTAATTTCCTCTAAAGACAAAATTTCAGTGACATTTCCTCTAAAGACAAAATTTCAGTGAAATTTCCTCTAAAGACAAAATTTCAGTGAAATTTCCTCTAAAGACAAAATTTCGGTGAAATTTTCTCGAAAGACAAAATTTTAGTGAAATTTCCTCTAAAGACAAAATTTCAGTGAAATTTCCTCTAAAGACAAAATTTCAGTGAAATTTCCTCTAAAGACAAAATTTCAGTGAAATTTCCTCTAAAGACAAAATTTCAGTGAAATTTCCTCTAAAGACAAAATGTCAGTGAAATTTCCTCTAAAGACAAAATTTTAGTGAAATTTTCTCGAAAGTCAAAATTTCAGTGAAATTTCCTCTAAAGACAAAATTTCAGTGAAATTTTCTCGAAAGACAAAATTTTAGTGAAATTTCCTCTAAAGACAAAATTTCAGTGAAATTTCCTCTAAAGACAAAATTTCAGTAAAATTTCCTCTAAAGACAAAATTTCAGTAAAATTTCCTCTAAAGACAAAATTTCAGTGAAATTTCCTCTAAAGACAAAATTTCAGTGAAATTTCCTCTAAAGACTAAATTTCAGTGAAATTTTCTCGAAAGTCAAAATTTCAGTGAAATTTTAAATTTTTTCTAAAGACAAAATTTCAGTGACATTTTCTCTTAAGAAAAAATTTCAGTGACATTTTCGCGCAAGACAAAACTTTGGATTCTTGTTTGAACCGTTGAGTGGAGCGGACGTTTTGTTATTTCGCTACGCAAGAATTTCTCTGTAACTCGTAATAGGTCATTATTTTTGGAAAAAAATTTAAGTCACTCAAGGATAGCTACGCAAGAATTTTCTGTAACTCGTAATAGGTCATTATTTTTTAAAGAAAAATTTAAGTCATTCAGAGGATAGTGGCGTGCTCGTAAGCGACGTAAACCTTGATTCTTCTCGTGTCTCCGAGCCTTCTAAGGTGGTGGCGTACCCGTAAGCAACGTCAACTTTGATTCTTCTCGTGTCTCCGAGTCTTATTACGTGGTGGCGTGCCCGTAAGTAACGTAAACCTTGATTCTTCCGAGCCTTTATACGAGGTGGTGTGCCCGCAAGCGACGTAAACTTTGATTCTTCTTTTGTCTCCAAGTCTTAAGCACCCTAACATTGATTCTTCTCGTGCGGTGTCGTACCCTGGAATAACCTACAGGCAACGTCCGTATCCCTTATTACTCCTTACTTCATTCTATCTCAAACCTCATCTCAAACATCGTTTTTATTCAGGAACCATGGGTGTGTGTAGGGTTGGTTCGTGCACTGATAATTCCGGGATTTATACTTCTCAAGGGTACTGGGAATGGGAGACACAGAGCCTGTATTCTTGCAAAGAGTAGTCTAAATGTTTTCGCTTGTATCAGCATGTCCTAGTGTCAAATCGAGGGGCAAACAGCGACCGCCATGGTGGATCCCAGTGCTGGTTGGTCTAAGGAAGGACTGCAGAAAACTCTTCAACAGAGCGAAAGCCACAAGAGCCCCACACGATTGGGACATCCATAAGGCCGAGCTCAGAAAATATAAGCTGAGCTGAGAAAGCCTCAGAACAAATCCTGGGTAGAATTCTGCAGCTCCGTGGTGTATACATTTAAGGCCTCTAGGCTAAGAAAGATTCTGTCCTAGAGACCTATTACGGTGGCGTATATTCAGAAGTCAGAGGATGTATGGACTATGTCTAATGAGAAAACAAGAGAACTACTCGTTGATAAACATTTCCCAGGAAATTCTCCAACGGACGCTAGAAGGTGCATTAGTCGAAGGTTATTAGGGAAACTGTATCTGAGCCGAAAATCCTTTGGGCGATAAAAAATTTCGACTCCTTTAAGTCGCCAGGCTCTGATGATGTATCATCGGTTGGATAAGAAGCTTTGTTCGATAGACTGATTCCCTGGCTTAAGGAGATATACTCTGCTTGCATCAGAATGTCATATGTATATACCTGTAGGTTGGAAGGACACGAAGCTAATTTTTATTCCGTAAGCAGGAAAACTGGAAGGCGATAGATTTTCGTCTTATTAGTCTGTCATCCTTTATGCTGAAGCCTCTTGAGAGGTTGATAGAAACATGTCTTAGGACATAGATCACTGGAGATTGATTGTCCCAATGGGGGGACTGTGAGCATTCCAAAACTATGTGGCCTAATCAAGACTTGAAGAGGTCTACCGCTTTGCTGTCACTGGCTAGAACAGACGTCTCAGTCATGACAGGTCACTGTCTAATCGGAAAACATGCTGACAGGCTAAAGGTTGCCAGCAACGACTTTTGCAGAAGCTGTGAGGACATCGAAGAAGAAGAGACTATAGAACACCTTATATGCGTGTGTCCCGCACTAGCGATTGGAAGGAGTTCTACTTTAAGTTCTCATTCCTTAGAGAACCTGTCTGAATAAGCGGATGTGAACATTCGCAAGTTGTTGGGTTTTTTATAACGATCTGGATGGTTCAACTGTAGGAACTAGAAAGCATCTTCCTTCATCTGTTCCTGTGGTATCACAATGGACGAAAACGTCTTTTTTCACGTAACCAACACGCAGGCGATGTCCCCTATATATGCAGTGCATTGTGTTGGCAATTAGGAAAGTTTGTGGTTGGAGGGGGCAAAGAGGGATTAGTGTTTATTGATATTCGTCTTAAATTTCTGAACGCCAATGTCGGTGGGAAAGACATTAGCCGGAAGTCGATTCAACATACGAATGGTTCGGGCGAAAAATGAATTTTCTCGGTAATGCATGGTTCGGTCGACTGGCCAATCAATTACAAACGGGTGTGAGTTCCTGGCAAGTCTTGTATTCCTGGTGAACATCCTAACATCAGGGATTAGTAGACGCATATCCCTGGAACACACGCCATGAAACTAACGATAGAGCAATACAACGCTACCCACATTCAGACTATGTTCAAGAGAATCAATATATGTAGTTGGATACCCTATTGTCTCCGATCAACACCTTCGCTCTCCGTTGAACCCGGTCAAGTAGCTCCAAGAATGATTTTGGAGCTCCTGCCCATATATGAGAGTTACATTCCATTCTCGGGCTGATGTAGGTAGTATAGATATTGAGATCAGAAGAGGTTAAATATTTCTTGCACCGCTTAAGGAAGCCCAAACACTTGAATGCTTCTTTCGACACTTCGAATACGTGTTTTGACTAACGGGCATCACATTGTATCTTCATGCCCAGTTCATCAAGAGCATCTGACTGCATCTGTTCAATATCCATACCGTCGATAGATATCGACGATTGAAGCGAGTCTTCGCCTTCGGTGCTATAAAGTCTACTCTGTTCATTCTACCCCACTCGGAAATGGCCAACAAATCCTGGGAGAGCGTCTCATCCATAATGCGCCTCTTGTTCACAATTTCTTGATGACTGGGCCTATGGCCGAATGAATATGAATGACACAGACTACTGTCATCGGCAAATGAGCAGACTGGATTCGAAGTCTGACCCAATGGATCGTCAATGAAGAAAAGAAAAAGGAAATGGGAAAGGACAGAGTTTTGAATTTTTTCCATGCTCGAATATGAAAATTTTTCAAGCCTTCATCCTATTCGGGGCCCCTTTAACCCTTTGCCTCCCTTTCTACCACCCGCTCACTAGTGCCTGTTGTTGTTTTTGTAACCTAACTACAAAGTAAGGAGGGGTTTTTTATGCAAACATTCTTAAACGTTCAACGCTTGATTATTTAAACTCTCGGGCGTTTTGAGTTTTTTTGCTGTACTCTATTGTCTTCTTTTATTCGATTTTCACCATCCATTGGTGAATGGCCTTCATGTAATGTCTCTGATTAACTGTATTACATTACGTCGTAACTGGCAACAACCTTAGTGTAACAGGCGAACAGAAGGAAAAGGGCACACAAGACACAGAGCTAGCGGCAAATGTGGGTTGATGACCCAACAGCTAAGGGTTGGCATATAACCCACCAACCAACCACACGAAATCGCGCACTGTGACAAATGTTAATAATAATACCTCCCCTACATTTCTATGGCAAAGGGCTGTCCACTTCAATGTACTTTGCATGCACAACCACTGACACAACTGTGTTCATTGTTGTGTTTGTGTGTGAGAATGCGCTAAGTGTTAAGTTTGCATGTCCCCTCCGTGGTGGTCCATGATGTTGTGTGCCACCACAGCGCGCGGAAGTATTTGCACATATACACTTGGCCACATACTGTGATGTGAGTGCGTACTTTTACACATATCGTTGTCACAAAGGACGTGTACCGATAGCATTTCGAACCCACATTTCTGCATGTTTTGTATACACACACTCTGTGATGGTAGATTCTGTATGAGGTCGTCAGAAATCCTAGCAGGGCATTTAAGGATGCTGATGACACAGGTCACATGTAGTGTGTGGCTGACTATGTGAGAAAACGAGAACGTATTTCTACGCATACATTGCTGATGTACGTACACACACGTAGTGTGTATATTGTTCTGTGTTGATGCGTTTGGTAGTAGTATCACTCATACGTCATACGAAAATTGTCATGTGTATGGTAGTTGTTGATGGTTGCGTATACACATGGCTAGGTGTGTGTGTGTGTGTGAGTGTGTGCATTTTATTGTGATTATGAATGTGCTTTGGGAGATGGTAAAGCTCTTGGGAATGATGACTTTTTCAATGAGAGTAATGACTGGTTTGTGACTTTGCTAAATGTCACAATTGTAGTTGCAAAAGTTGCCGCTAGTTTCGTTTAGTTATACAATCGGATATTTAATGGTATGGTGTGGCTATGGACAAACAAAGGTGTAATCTCGTTCGTTTAGAACACCCGTAACGGAAGAGGCTTGTATGTGGTTTCTTTTTATCACTCCCAAAAACTACGAATGGTCTCAAGAAAATTCCATAATTGGGACTAAGGAGTCTATATGCTAATGAAGGCTCATATCGAAGGTTCCCTCAATCTAATGTTTGATTTATTTTTATTAATAGTCCTAAAGTTCGCCAATAGATGGCGTCCAATTGTTATGGACCCTCCATACCAACGAAAGCAGACAAAGTACAGTGCCCACAAAACCTTACTTGTTCACATAGCCTATATTTTCCAATTACCAGTCCGAGAATGTTTGGGGTAAACAGGATGTTGTTTATATAACTCGGTTGGATCAGAAACCCTAATCTGGCACTAGGGTGGTCAAGAGCCCCTGGAACTTTGGTTTCAGCCTGCCTTTTGTTGGGGGAGCTCTGCAGTGTTGGTCCTACTCGGTTCAAAAAAGGTCAGTTGAATCACCAGTCCAAAAACGGTGAGTTGAGTCACCAGCCCAGGTTGAGTTTAGCTTACTGAAAACTCAGATTCAAGAATGTTTGTGACTTTATTACTCGTAGGTAAATGTCGGATCTAAGTGTTAGTCCAATATGACGATTGGGACGTCTTTAAGGTTGAGCTATGAAAATACAAGGGCGAACTGAAAAAGCTTAGAATAAATCTTGGATGGAATTCTGCAGTTCCATGGAGAATACATCCGAGGCCTCTAAGCTAATGAAAATCCTATCCTCGAAACCTAATACGGAGGCATATATTCAGAAGTTGGTGTTCCTCTTCCAGGACAGGGTAACCCCCAATATGATTTATTGGGGCCAGTACTTAACTATGGAGCACTGGTATGGTGGAAGGATATAGAGAAGAGGATGTGTGCGAGGGAGTTAGAGAAGGTCCAGAGACTGGACTGCATCGGGGGCACAGAGATCCGCACCGCAGGCAAGCCTGGAAGCGATGTTGGTTATGCAGCTCATTGAGGCTTATATTCGGAACTACACCGCCAAGGTCGAACTTAGGCTGAGGGAGCTCGGCATGCTGAAGGAGGAAGGTTGCGGCCATAGTTCGATTCTGGGTACTATGGATGCGGAGGGTAGACTGAGGAGGATCTCCGACTATCTGGCACCAGTGCCGACTGAGGTTGGGGCTTTCGCGAATCATGTTCCTGGGAGGAATGCATGGAGAGCGAATGCTGTTTTGGAGGAGGATGAGACCTCGATCTACACCTCCGATTTACAGACCTCGATCTATGTCTCCGAGATGGACTCAAGGACTGTATTGGGGGTCAACTGTGACGCATTCAATATCGGTATGTGTCTGAGACTGTCGGACGAGTGTACTATCTTTCAGGTAGAGGTCTGTGCCATTACAGTAGCCGCCCATTGAGGTTTATATTCGGAACTACGCCGCCAAGGTCGAGCTTAGGCTGAGGGAGGTCGGCATGCCAAAGGAGAATGGTTGCGGCCATAGTTCGATTCTGGGTATTACGGATGCGGAGGGTACACTGAGGAGGATCTCCGACTATCTGGCACCAGTGCCGACTGGGTTTGGGGCTTTCGCGAATCATGTTCCTGGGAGGCATGCATGGAGAGCAAATGCTGTTTTGGAGGAGGATGAGACCTCGATCTACACCTCCAATCTACAGACCTCGATCTATGTCTCCAAGATGGACTCAAGGACTGTATTGGTGGTAAACTCTGACACATTCAATATCGGTATGTCTCTGAGACTGCCGGACGAGTGTACTATCTTTCAGGTAGAGGTCTGTGCCATTGCAGTAGCCGCCCATTGAGTTTTATATTCGGAACTACGCTGCCAAGGTCGAGCTTAGGCTGAGGGAGGTCGGCATGCCAAAGGAGAATGGTTGCGGCCATAGTTCGATTCTGGGTACTATGGATGCGGAGGGTAGACTGAGGAGGATCTCCGACTATCTGGCGCCAGTGCCCACTGGGGTAGGGGCTTTCGCGAATCGTGTTCCTGGGAGGAATGCATGGAGAGCGAATGCTGTATTGGAGGAGGATGAGACCTTGATCTACACCTCCGATCTACAGACCTCGATCTATGTCTCCAAGATGGACTCAAGGACTGTATTGGGGGTCAACTCTGACGCATTCAATATCGATATGTCTCTGAGACTGCCGGACGAGTGTACTATCTTTCAGGTAGAGGTCTGAGGGCGGGATTTTCCGCCCTCAAAACTCAGGATTTATGTGGACAGTATGGTGCAGCTCAAGGCCTTGAGGTCGACAATGGTGATGTCGAGATGCGAGGCGGATTGTTTGGAGTCCCTGGATAGGCTCCGGGCCCAAGATGTGACACTGACATGGGTTCCTGAACCAGAGGGGATTGCGCCATTACAGTAGCCGCAAGAGAAATTCTGGTAAGGAATTTTCCGCCCTCAAAATTCAGGATTTATGTGGACAGTATGGCAGCGTTTAAGGCCTTGAGGTGGACAATGGTAATGTCGAGATGCGAGGCGGATTATTTGGAGTCCCTGGATAGGCTCCGGGTCCAACATGTAATGCTGACATGGGTTCCTGGACCAGAGGGGAACGAGTGCGCCAGGAGGAGTTTGTCTATGCCCGGCGGATCAGCCACCGGTCTCACGTGCCATTTGTGGAGCTACTGAACACTTAAGAGAGGATGGTCAGAGTGGCGTCGATGGCGAGATGGGACTCGGTGGATGGTTGCCGTACTGCAAAGGCGCTGTGGTCTGTCATCGACCTGAGAAGGACGAGGGAGTTGCTGGTGTTCGATAAGAGGTCGATAAGTACTTTAACAGAGGTCATAACCAGGTACTGTGCTATAGGCCGCATGGCAGCGCTCATGAGAATAACGCACAATGACTTCCGTAGGAGTCCGATGAGGCTGAGGAGGAGACTATTGAGTCCTTGATGTGTTCATGTCCGGGTCTGCAGGGACATAGGCTCTCCCTTCTGGGGAGCCGTTTCTTCTTTCTGGGTGAACTTGCCTACGTACCTCTGGTAGGTCTCCTGAGATTTGTTGATAGAACAGGTAGGTTCCAAAGGGGGGTGCAATAAGCTCGGGCTTATGTACATCCGTGCAAGCTTGATGATGGGCGTTTCTTTACTCCCTGCTTAGGTTCTCCATTCCTCCTGTTTTTTTTAATTCGTCTATAATCTCTAGTCCGAGATCTCACATCTTTTTTCTCTTGCCTTTCTATCTACGGTAACACAATGGGCCAAACTTGCCTCCGGGTGAACTCACCTTTGGTGGGCAACCCACTCAACCTAACCTATCCTAGGCAACGTGGCGCCAAAAGAGGTTGTCACTGATATGCACTCGTCGGAGGTTGTTTGGGAAATTTTGTCTGAGTCTAAAATATTTTGGGCGATAAAAGTTTCGACTCATTTAAATCGCAAGGCCGTGATGATGTATCAAAATGCAAATTTACCCATGAACATTCCATTAAGAAACAAGTCATGATGTATCTTCGGTGGAATTACAAGCTGTGTGCGTAGACTGGCTTCTTGTCTTAGGGAAATATACTGTGCTTGTATCAGCATGCCGTATAAATCTGTGAGATGGAGGGACACAAAGGTCATTTTCATGGCGAAATATTTTAGTCCTTTTAGTCTGTCATCCTTTATCCTGAAGACTGTAGAGAGGTTGATAGAAACATGTCTTAGCGCAGTGAACTCTGGAGTTTGCCTGTCTCGGAAACAGCATGCATGAAATAAGGGCAAGTCCACAAAAATATTCCTTCACAACCTAATCGGCTACATTGAGGGTGCTCTGTCTGTCAAGAAATACACAATGATAGCATTTCTTCTCAGACAGCCGGGCAGCCATAAAATCTCTGGGCAGCTAAAACTATTTCATTTATACCATTTTTAAGCAGCTACAATATAATATGAATTAACTTAATCCCATGTAAGTTCCACTATAAGCAGAAAGCTATGCACGTGCCCTTTCACTTTGAAATCCTGTAGTAGGACATGCGTGTGTGAATCGGAAGGGTAATTCGTTATTTTTTTGGCATTTCATTTGCAATTAGTTACATAAACGTTGCAAATAAATTTTATTGTTTCATATTCATAACAAGGTTGTCTTGTCTCGCATGCCAGTCTGTCCGTTGGTTTTCCAGTTTGCCAGTCAGTCCTGTAAGCCATGGCTACTGTTTCAGTTTCGTTTTCGCTTTCGCTCATTTTGGGTTGGGCCAGTTAAGCTAATAACGCAATTCATTCAAATTTTTCAGTTGGGCATTCTATCACAGCTTGTTGGTTGGCGTTTATTGGTGGGGCCGCCACCACCACTACCATCATCATCATCATCATCATGACGATCATCATCCATTGAGTTGTGGCTTATCTAAAGTCAAAACAATTTCCATACTCTCATTGGCAAGAAGTTTGGTTGTTTGGTTGCCCTCTAGCTTATGAGTTGTTCTTCCAATGGCTCTTATAAATACCACTTGGTTACCACTCGTAGGCTGTTATTCAGCTACAATGGGTGGTTTATAGTTCTGTGACATGCCATTGAACAATTAGCGAAATACAAAATAATTTGCGCCCCAGTCTTATTTTCTAGGATGGGTTTTGACATTTGTATGCCCGATATCTAGAGTGTCGTTACGTTGTATGCGAGGGTGATTTAAGGAGTTTAACATACATTATAAGCATATTAAAAATAATCATGAAAGGAGAATAGAGCTAACTCTCCCAATATTAAGGATAATAAGGACACCCTATTTCAAGAGAAAGGGTATTGAAGCCACCATTTTCGAAGATAAAGGGTAATAAAGTTATCCTTTCCTGAGAAAGGGCAATAAAGCCACCCTTTCCCGAGAAAGGGTAATAAGACTACCCTTTCCCGAGAAGGATGGTAACGAAGCAACACTTTCACTAGGGAACGGGGTATCAAAGCTACTCTTTCCCCTGGGAAAATGTAATAAAGTAACCCTTTTCCTTGGAAACAGTTTGAAAAGCTACATTTTCGCATGAGAAAGGGTAAAAATGCTACCCTTTACCTTGGGAAAGGGTGGTGGAGCTTCCATTTCCCTTGGGTAAGGTTGATGATGCTATTCTTGCCTTTTGAAAAGGGTAATAAATAAGCTACTCTTTCACAAGAGAAAGGGTAACAAAGCTACACTTTCCCTTGGGAAAATGTAATAAAGCTACCCTTTCCGTTGGGAAAGGTAAATAAGATACCCTTTCTCCTAAAAAAGGGTAATAAAGCTACCTTTTTCCTTTGGACAGGTAATTACTACCACTTCCCTTGGGAAAGGGTGATGAAAAATAGTAAAACAGCTACCTTTTCTCTTAGGAAAATGTAATAAATCTACCCTTCCCTTGGAAAAGGGTAACTAAGATGCAATTTCTTTGAGAAAGGAAAAGGTACCCCATGGCAAAGGGTATCTTAATGCTACCCTTCATTTGGGAAATGATGATTGAACACTCCTCTCCTTGGGAAAAAGTGATAAAGATACCCTTTCCCTTAGGAAAGGTTGATGAAGCTGCCCTTTCCCTTGGAAACGGGTGGCAAAGCTACTCCGCCCCTTAAGAAAGAGTAAAAACTTAAATTTTTTTCCTTAGGAAGGGGGAATAAAGCTACCCTTTTTTCCTTAGGAAGGGGTAATAAAGCTTAAGCTAACCTTACAAATGAGAAGTGATGATAAAGCTCCCCATTTCCTTGGAAAATGTTAATAAAGCTACTCTTTCCCATGGGAAAGTGTAATAAAACTACACTTCACCTTGGAAACGGGTAACTAAGCTACCTTTACTCTTATGAAGGGTTTGTGAAGCGACCCTTACCCTTGTAAAGGGTAATGAATGTAAAATTTCCCTTGAACAAGGGTAATGATGGTACCCTTCCCCTTAGTGAAGCTTCCCTTTCACTTGGGAAAATAATTCCTCCGCATCCCGTGGGAAAGGGTGATTGAGCGACCCTCCCCCTTAAAAAAGGATAATGAATCTACCTTCTCCCTTGGAAAAAGGTAATGGCGCTACCCTTACCCTTGGAGAAGGGTAATGAATCTATCTTTTCTTTTCTGTCAACCAACACGCAGCCTTACATCAGGAATAAGAAGACGAATATCAGACGAACACACACCATGAAAGTACCGATAGAACAGCGCCAAACAACACACATTGCGACGATGATGAAGGGAGGCAATAGAGTTGGATACCCCATTGTCGCCAATTAATGCCATCGCTCTCCTCTGTACACGGTTGAGTAGTTCCAGGGATCATTTTGAAGCTCCAGCCCATACATGTGAGTTGTACTCCATTTTCGGCCTTATGAAAGTGGTGTAGATGTTAAGAAGATCAGAAGGAGTTAAGTAATTCTTACACCGTTTAAGGAAACCTAAACACTTGAATGCTTCCTTTGACACTTCGAATACATGTTTAGCCCAACGGACATCACTTTGTATTTTCATGCCCAGAACATCAAGAGCTTCTGATTGCTCAACATCTACACCGTTGATAGACAAAGATGATCACAATGGTGTGACAACAAGCAACACTGAGTCTTCCGTGCATTAAAATCTACTCGATTCATTCGACCCCACTCAGATATAACCAGCAAATCCTGGCAGAGTGTATCGTCCTTAATCGGCCTCTTATCCTCAATCTCTCGAAGACTTGGCCTATGGTCGAATGAGTACGAATGACAGAGATTATTGTCATCCGCAAATGAGTAGATCGGATTCGATGTCTGATCCAACAGTTCGTTGATGAAAATTAGAAAAAGAGAAGGAGAAGGAGAAAGAACAGAGCCCTGGGCTACATCTGCGGTCAATTTGTGCTCATTGGATGAGAACCCATCTATAACGACTCGAATAGTGCGATCTCTGAGAAAGCTCGAAATAAATCGAACGAAGCCATTACCGACACCAAAATGCGACAAGCTTAGATAGTAGTGCACCGTGCCAGACTCTATCAAATGCCTTGGAGATATCCAGAGCCACAACCTTACTCTCACCAAACTGGTGGATTGAGCGACTCCAGTGTTCGACAGAAGTGCCATGAGTTCACCCGTGGAGCGATTTCTGCGGAACCCATACTGTTGGTTGCTAAGAAGGCCATTCGACTCTAAATACCTCACAAGATGAGTGATTAACCATGCTCTCCATGACCTTGGAGAGAGCGGAGCATATCGCAATTCGTCGATAATTCGCAGGGTTGTTTGCCTCACCCTTCTTGGGTATTGGCTGAACGCTCGCAACCTTCCAACGCAAATTTAAAAGGTTGCGTAATGGACGAGCGAGTGTCGAAGAACACTTGCGCAAAACAAGTGTTGATATACCATCCGGGCCCGAGGATTTATTTAAGTCTAGGTTTTCAAGAACCATTTTAACTCCACTAGATCGAAAAAATATTTGGGGCATGATGCCAGATACTTTTTCAATTTCCTTTTTCTAGGAAAACGGTATTGAGGCTACCCTTGCCCTTGGAAAAAGGTAATGAAACTACCCGTTCCCTTGGAAGAAGGTAATAAATGTTCCCGTTTTCTTAGAAAAGGGTTACCCTTTTCCATTGGAAAAGGATATTACTACTAGTCCTTCCCATGGAAAGCGTAAAAAATCTACCTCTTTGCTTGGAAAAGTGCAATAAAGCTACAGCTTCCTTTGGGAATGGGTAAAATTCTACCTCTTCCCTTGGCAAGGGAAAGGGTAATAATTCTACCACTTCCCTTGGCAAGGGAAAGGGTAATAAAGCTACACTTTACCTTGGGAAAGGGTAATAAAGCAACGATTTACCTAGGGAAAGGGTAATAAAGCTACCATTGGGAAATGCGAAAATTCAAAAAACAACCCTCTCCTCTGCGTAGGGTAATAATGATACCCTTTCCTAAGGGAATGGGCAATAAGTAGCATTATAACCCATTTCCGTTGGAAATTTCTAATGATACAATCGTTTACTATGGAAATTTGAGATGAAGCTATATTTTGGCTTAGGAGAGAGTAATAAAGCTACCCATTGCCAAAAAGAATAGAGGTACCCTTTTTCAAGGGAAAGTGTAATGGACTACTGTTCCGCAAGGTAAAATGTAATTAAGCTATCCTTTTCCAAGAAAATGTTAATACATACCGGTAACTCTTGTAAATTTGTGTTCAAGTGCGCCGGGATTTAATTACCTCTTTATAACCCCAACTGTAAACGTCTTGACCGGTGTCCCTCAAACACTAAGGCTAAGGCATTGTTTGTAGGTGGATTCCGTTTGCCTATACACAGGTCTCAGATACACTAGCCGCTGAACTAGTTACCTAGTGCCTCAGTGACGCAGATAGCAAATCACGTCTCTGTATCCATTAAACCCCGTTTACACTGCTCTTGAAATCCGGATTTAATGGCTCTATCATCTGTTTTCCCTTTATAAAATCAGCTGACGAGTGCTTTAAATCCGGATTTAATGAGCAGTATAATCGGGGTTTAACAGCCAGCATGTTATCCGGTTATTCGCGTATATGTCAGCGTACTGACCTGGGTCGTCATGTCAAAAGTGATTTACCCGACAATAATGCCCAGTGTCAGATAGTCGACCCGGGGCTAAGCTACGGCCTTAGTCTCCAGGCCGCAGCTATTTTCCGTCCCAATATTGAGAGTAGGTCCCTCTTGCTCTTCTCTCTCAGCTATTAGAACAAGTAAAAAGGCGTTAAGTTTGGCCGGGCCGAACTTTGGATACCCACCACCTCGGGTATATATTTAAACCACCTTTCGTCAAATCCGGGGAAAAATTTATACCTTATGACCCCTAGCAGCTATATAGATATATGTTCGAATTTGGACCAAATACTAATAAGTACAAGTCATTGTTCAATTGTGTAAAACAAAATTTTGCTCTTTTTAGTAGCTGTATCTAAAAATAAACCGCTCTGAACCATAAACGACACGGAAGTTATATCGAAAGTTTTATCACAACTCACTGTCCCAAATTTCTGCGACATCGGACAATAAATGCGCCTTTTGTGGGCTCAAAACATTAAATCGAGAGATCGGTCTATATGGCAGCTATATCCAAATCTGGACCGATCTGAGCCAAATTGACAAAGGATGTCGAAGGGCCTAAGACAACTCACTGTCCCAAATTTCAGCAAAATCGGATAATAAATGTGGCTTTTATGGGTCTAAGACCCTAAATCGGAGGATCGGTCTATATGGCAGCTATATCCAAAACTGGACCGATTTGGGCCAAATTGGCGAAGAATGTCGAAGGGCCTAAGGCAACTCACAGTTCCAAATTTCATCAAAATCGGATAATAAATGTGGCTTTTATGGGTCTAAGACCCTAAATCGGAGGATCGGTCTATATGGCAGCTATATCCAAAACTGGGCCGATCTGGGCCAAATTGGCGAAGGATGTCGAAGGGCCTAACGCAACTCACTGTCCCAAATTTCAGCAAAATCGGATAATAAATGTGGCTTTTATGGGTCTAAGACCCTAAATCAGAGGATCGGTCTATATGGCAGCTATATCCAAAACTGGACCGATCTGGGCCAAATTGGCGAAGGATATCGAAGGGCCTAAGGCAACTCACTGTTCCAAATTTCATCAAAATCGGATAATAAATGTGGCTTTTATGGGTCTAAGACCCTAAATCGGAGGATCGGTCTATATGGCAGCTATATCCAAAACTGGGCCGATCTGGGCCAAATTGGCGAAGGATGTCGAAGGGCCTAAGGCAACTCACTGTCCCAAATTTCAGCAAAATCGGATAATAAATGTGGCTTTTATGGGTCTAAGACCCTAAATCAGAGGATCGGTCTATATGGCAGCTATATCCAAAACTGGACCGATCTGGGCCAAATTGGCGAAGGATATCGAAGGGCCTAAGACAACTCACTGTCCCAAATTTCAGCAAAATCGGATAATAAATGTGGCTTTAATGGGTCTAAGACCCTAAATCAGAGGATCGGTCTATATGGCAGCTATATCCAAAACTGGACCGATCTGGGCCAAATTGACAAAGGATGTCGAAGGACGAAAGACAACTCACTGTCCCAATTTTCAGCAAAATCGGATAATAAATGTGGATTTTATGGGCCTAAGACCCTAAATCGGCAGATCGGTCTATATGGGGGCGATATCTAGATATAATCCGATTTGGCCCATCTTCGAACTTAACCTGCTTATGGACAAAAAAGAATCTGTGCAAAGTTTCAGCTCAATATCTCAATTTTTGAAGACTGTAGCGTGATTTCAACAGACAGACGGACAGACGGACGGACATGTCTAGATCGTCTTAGATTTTTACGCTGATCAAGAATATATATACTTTATAGGGTCGGAAATGGATTTTTCGATGTGTTGCAAACGGAATGACAAAATGAATATACCCCCATCCTTCGGTGGTGGGTATAAAAATATCGTTGGCACCCCTCGTATATCAATGTTTGTTTGTGTGTCACACGCGTCCTTTATTTCTATAAGCTGTGTAATATTGCTTTCGGTAATTTCCACTAATTTTAATTTGAATTTTATTTTCTTACATTTGAATTTAACTTCCACATACTGGGCATTCACTAAAACCCAAGTGTAGGCAAGTGGCTAATGGGTGTGTGTGTGTGTGTATGTGTGTGCGTGCACAATTGCAAATGTATGAATGAAAATTTTTATTTGTCCAACAATTATGCTAATTTGTTAAAGTAAAATATGGCTGCTTCCACTTCACATGGCCAACTACACACTCACTCACAACACCCACTAAAATAAAACTCAAATGGGTGGCCCAACCACAGGGAGTCGGTTGGGTGATTAGCCCAGCAGGGCTTCCAACGTTAAGTTAAATTTTATTACTTAAAAATGCAAATCATTCTCATTTAAGCGAAGAAGCAACACAACAACAAAAAAAAAATAGAAAAACATTTCCACTACTTTCATACTTTCACTTAACGAGAACACGCACACTCACAGTCGAGAGCATATTGTCCAATTAAGTTGGCTGGCCACTTATTATTCTTCTTCCCTTAACCCCCACTTGGACATTGTCTTCATGCTGATGTCCTGCGTAAATTCTTGGTAGAAATGGACAACCAAATTAAATTACATTGTCTTCATTTAACTTTGTGATGCGAGTTCATGTCCTTTTGCAAGGAAAACGTCATTAAATGGACACATAGTACAGATACCACACACACACACACACTGACGCACTAAATGCAAAAGGCTCCACTCCCTGTTCACATTTCACATGCTCGTGCAAGGATTCGCAATTCGTTTTTAGCTTTAACGCGCATGTTATCTGTGTTGTTGTTTGACACCAACATTAATTTGTCTACTGTCTATCCCATGTGTGGGGCTGTGGTAATGCCAATAGGTTCTTATTTGAGGTTTGAAGTGTTTTTTATGTCTCTTTATTAGAAGATTAGATTTTTATGACAGAAAATCTATAAAAAAAAACAACCACAACAGTTGCGATTCAACAATGGAAGGTCGTCAAAATGTTGAACCTTTAGACTTTAATAGGTTGTCACTGATATCCATTCGTCAGAGATTGTTAAGGAATTGTTGTGAGTCAAGAATCCTTGGAGTGATCAAAAATTGAGACTCCTGATAAGGTCTCACCAGTTGAGTTACAAGGCTGGATCCCTGGCTTATCGAGATTTATTCTGCTAGTAGAATCGTATATTTCTGAGGAATAGAAGGGCTCCAAGGTCATTTTCATTCCAAAAGCAGGAATAACGTAACAGACAGTAGCAAGGGACATTCGTTTTATTAGTCTGTTGTCCGTCCGTTCGTCCGTCCGTCTGTCTGTGAAAAGGACGCTAACTTTCGAAGGAGTTAAGCTAGCCGCCTGAAATTTTGCACAAATACTTTTTATAAGTGAAGGTCGGTTAGGTTCATATAAACCGATCTTGAGTCTTGACTTCTTCAGCCTCTAGAGGGCGCAATTCTTGTCCGATTTGACTGAAATTTTGCACGTTGTGTTTTGGTATCACTTTCACCAAGTGCGCCAAGTATGGTTTAAATCGGTCTATGCTTTGATATAGCTGCCATATAAACCGATCTTGGGTCTTGACTTCTTGAGCCACTAGAGGGCGCAATTCTTATTCGATCTAGCCATGCCCGTCCGTCCGTCCATCCGTCTGTCTGTCACGCTAACTTTCGAAGGAGTAAAGCCAGCCACTAGAAATTTTGCACAAATACTTCTTATTAGTGTAGGTCGGTTGGGATTGTAAATGGGCCATATCGGTCCATGTTTTGCTATAGCTGCCATATAAACCGATCTTGGGTTTTGACTTCCTGAGCCTCTATAGGGCGCAATTCTTATTCGATTTGCCTGAAATTTTGTACGGCGGATCCTCTCATGACCATCAACATACGTGTTTATTATGGCCTGAATCGGTCTATAGCCTTATACAGCTCCCATATAAATCGATCTCTCTATTTTACTTCTTGAGCCCCCATGGCGCAATTTTCTTCTTAAGCCTCCAAAGGGTGCAATTCTTATCCGATTGGAATGAAATTTAGCACGACGTGTTTTGCTATGATTTCCAACAACTGTGCCAAGTATGGTTCAAATCGGTTAATGACCTGATATAGCTGTCATATAAACCAATCTGGGGACTTGACTTCTTGAGCCACTAGAGGGCGCAATTCTTATCCGATTTGAATGAAATTTTGTTCGAAGTATTTTGTTATGATATCCAACAAGTGTGCCAAGTATGGTTCAAATCGGTTCATAACCTGATATAGCTGCCATATAAACCGATCTGGGATCTTGGCTTCTTGAGCCTCTAGAGCTCGCAATTGTTATTTGATTTGCCTGAAATTTTGTACGACGGATCTTCTCATGACCATCAACATGCGTGTTTATTATGGTCTGAATCGGTCTATAGCCTGATACAGCTCCCATATAAATCGATCTCTCTATTTTACTTCTTGAGCCCCCAAAGGGCGCAATTCTTATTCGAATTGGCTGACATTTTACACAGGTCTCTAACAAATAATTTAATTGTGGTCCACACCGGACCATATCTTGATATCGCTCTAATAGCAGAGCAAATCTTTTCTCTTATACTTTTTTTGCTTAAGAAAAGATGCCGGGAATGAACTGGACAAATACGATCCATGGTGGAGGGTATATAAGGCCCGGCCGAACTTAGCACGCTTTTGCTTGTTTTACTTTACTTTTATCGTCTTTGAAAGGACATTTGTAACATAAGCCGAACTTAGAATGGCGTTTCATGCGCCTCGATCTTCTGCGCTCCTTCTAAAATCTCTGACACCAAGTTTAAAGGTGTCTCCCACCACCTGATCTCCCCATTGTGCTTTTGTTCATCCCGGTTTGCCTCTACCGTCGTGGTATCCTTCAAAAGACTTCTTCGCTGGTGCTTCTTTATTCATTCTGACAATATGGCATAGCCTACGCAGCAGTTGTATTTTGATACACTTAAATCTGCCAAGCGCAGAGGTTAGCATGTTCGCCTATAACGCTGAACGCCTGGGTTCGAATCCTGGCGAGACCATCAGAAAAAATTTTCAACTGTGGTTTTCCCCTCCTAATGCTGGCAACATGTGTGAGGTACCATGCCATGTATTGGGTTGCCCAAAAAGTAATTGCGGATTTTCCATATAGTCGGCGTTGACAAATTTTTTCACAGCTTGTGACTCTGTAATTGCATTCTTTCTTCTGTCAGTTATCAGCTGTTACTTTTAGCTTGCTTTAGAAAAAAGGTGTAAAAAAAGTATATTTGATTAAGTTCATTCTAAGTTATATTAAAAATGCTTTTACTTTCTTTTAAAACATCCGCAATTACTTTTTGGGCAACCCAATACAATTTCTCTCCAAAGAGGTGTCGCATTGCGTCACGCCGTTCGGACTTGGCTATAAAATGGAGTCCCCTTATCAATGAGATTAAACTTGGATCGGACTGCACTCATTGATATGTGAGAAGTTTGCCCCTGTTCCTTAGTGGAATGTTCATGGACAAACTTTGTATTTTACAAACCGAATGACTAGGTTAGTCTACCTCCATCCCATGGTGGTGGGTATAACAAGTAATTAAACAAGTAAAAAGGTGTTAAGTTCGGCCGGGCCGAACTTTGGATACCCACCACCTCGGGTATATATGTAAACACCTTTCATCAAAATTCGGTGAAAATGTCATACCTTATACTCATATACCTCATACCGATCTGAACTATATACGACACGGATGTCGAAAAGCCTAACATAAGTCACTGTGTCAAATTTCAGTGAAATCGGATTATAAATGCGCCTTTTAGGGGACCAAGACTTTAAATCGAGATATCGGTCCACATGGCAGCTATATCCAAATCTGGACCGATTTAGGCCAAGTTGCATAAACATGTCGAAGAGCCTAACACTAAGCACTGTCCCAAATTTCGGCGAAATCGGACAATAAATGCCTCTTTTATGGGCCCTAAACCTTAAATCCAAAGATCAGTCTATATGGCAGCTATATTCAAATCTGGACCGATCTGGGCAAAATTGAAGAAGGACGTCGAAGAGCCTAACCAAACTCACTGTCTAAAATTTCAGCGACATCGGACAATAAATGCGCTTTTTATGGCCCCAAAACCTAAAACCTAGATATCGGTCTATATGGCAGCTATATCCAAATCTGGACCGATCTGTGCGATATTGCAGAAGTATGTCTAGGGGCTTAACTTAACTCACTGTTCCAAATTTCGGGGACATCGGACAATAAATGAGCATTTTATGGGCCCAAAACCATAAATCAAGAAATCGGTCTATATGGCAGCTATATCCAAATTTGAACCGATCTGGACCAAATTGAAGAAATATGTCAAAGGGCCTAACACATCTCACTGTCCTAAATTTCAGCAAAATCGGATAATGAATGTGGCTATTATGGGCCTTACACCATAAATCGGAGGATCGATCTATATGGCAGCTATACCAAATCTAGACCGATCTGAACCAAATTAACGAGGGATGTCGATGGGCCTAACACAACTCACTGTCCCGAATTTCATCAAAATCGGATAATAAATGTGGCTTTTGTGGGCCTAAGACCTTAAACCGGAGGATCGGTCTATATGGCAGCTATATCCAAATCTGAACCGATCTGGACCAAATTAAAGAAACATGTCAAAGGGCCTAAGACAACTCACTGTCCCAAATTTCAGCGAAATCGGATAATAAATGTGGCTTTTATGGGCCTTAGACCCTAAATCGAAGGATCGGTCTATATGGCAGCTATATCCAAATCTGGACCGATCTGAGCCAAATTGACAAAGGATGTCGAAGGGCCAAACACAACTCACTGTCCCAAATTTCAACAAAATCGGATAAAAAATGTGGCTTTTATGGGCCTAAGACCCTAAATCGGCGGATCGGTCTATATGGGGGCTATATCAAGATATAGTCCGATATAGCCCATATTCGAACTTAACCTGCTTATGGACAAAAAAAGAATCTGTGCAAAATTTCAGCTCAATATCTCTATTTTTAAAGACTGTAGCGTGATTTCAACAGACAGACGGACAGACGGACGGACATGTCTAGATCGTCTTAGATTTTTACGCTGATCAAGAATATATATACTTTATAGGGTCGGAAATGGATATTTCGATGTGTTGCAAACGGAATGACAAAATGAATATACCCCCATCCTTCGGTGGTGGGTATAAAAATTTTGATTCGTATGCTATAAAGGATTGGAATTAAAACAAGTAAAAAGGCGTTAAGTTCGGCCGGGCCGAACTTTGGATACCCACCACCTCGGGTATATATGTAAACCACCTTTCATCAAAATTCGGTGAAAATTTCATACCTTATGACCCATATCAGTTATTTCAAAACATGTTCCGATTTGGACCAAATACTAATAAGTACAGTAGCTATAACTAAAAATTAACCGATCTGAACCATATACGACACGGATGTTGAAAAGCCTAACATAAGTTACTATGTAAAATTTCAGTGAAATCGGATTATAAATGCGCTTTTTATGGGGCAAAGACTTTAAATCGAGAGATCGGTCTACATGGCAGCTATATTCAAATCTGGATCGATCTGGGCAAAATTGAAGAAGGACGTCGAAGAGCCTAACTAAACTCACTGTCCCAAATTTCAGCGACATCGGACAATAAATGCGTCTTTTATGGGCCCAAAACCTTAAATCAAGAAATCGGTCTATATAGCAGCTATATCCAAATCTGAACCGATCTTGGGCAAATTGAAAAAAGATATCAAGGGGCCTAACGCATCTCATTGTCCCAAATTTCAGCAAAATCGGGTAATAAATGTGGCTTTTATGGGCCTAACACCATAAATCGAAGGATCGGTCTATATGGCAGCTATATCCAAATCTGAACCGATCTGGGCCAAATTGACAAAGGAAGTCGGAGGGCTCAACACAACTCACTGTCCCGAATTTGAGCGGAATCGGATAAAAAATGTGGCTTTTATGGCCCTTAGACGCTAAATCGGAGGGTCGGTCTATATGGCAGCTATATCCAAATCTGAACCGATATGAGCCAAATTGACGAAGGATGTCGAAGGTCCTAACACAACTCACTGTCCCGAATTTCAGCGGAATCGGATACAAAATGTGGCTTTTATGGCCCTTAGACCCTAAATCGGAGGGTCGGTCTATATGGCAGCTATATCCAACTCTGAACCGATCTGACCCAAATTGACGAAGGATGTCGAAGGGTCTAACACAACTCACTGTCCCGAATTTCAGCGGAATCGGATACAAAATGTGGCTTTTATGGCCCTTAGACCCTAAATCGGAGGGTCGGTCTATATGGCAGCTATATCCAAATCTGGACCGATCTGAGCCAAATTAATGAAGAATGTCGAAGGGCCTCCCAAAACTCACTTTTTCAAATTTTAGCAAAATCGGATATTAAATGTGGCTTTTATGGGCCTAAGACCCTAAATCGGCGGATCGGTCTATATGGGGGCTATATGAAGATATAGTCCGATATAGCCCATCTTCGAACTTAACCTGCTTATGGACAAAAAAATAATCTGTGCAAAATTTCAGCTCAATATCTCAATTTTTAAAGACTGTAGCGTGATTTCAACAGACAGACGGACAGACGGACAGACGGACGGACATGCCTAGATCGTCTTAGATTTTTACGCTGATCAAGAATATATATACTTTATAGGGTCGGAAATGGATATTTCGATGTGTTGCAAACGGAATGACAAAATTAATATACCCCCATCCTTCGGTGGTGGGTATAAAAATAAAATCCATTTTTTTCTAAAGATTTAATTATGACATCTTCATCAAATATGATATTTTTATTCACCATTCAACTCACGCACACATTACCAGCCATGAATAAGAAAACGGCGACCAAAAGTCATGTGCTTAATAAGAAGATAAACCTAATTTGTTTATAACTGAATGAATAACTTTGTAAATTAAAATTTCATAAAAAGAGACACAGACACAAGAAAATGGTTGCACAAGAAAGACAAAGGTGCCGTCAAGCATCCCTAAACGAATTCAAAGAAGACAGAAGAGACATAGGTAAAAAGGAGCCATTACAAATTCTAGAAACAAATCAAGAATCTAATTTAGATGTTATGTTTGATAAAATGCGAAACACAGCAAAGCAAAAAAAACAAAAAAAGGAAAAACTTTCTTAATATCCTTAGACCGGGACTCAAAGCGAACAAAGAATGCAATAAAAACACTTGATTTCCAAACTATTGGGTTGCCCAAAAAGTAATTGCGAATTTTTCATATAGTCGGCGTTGACAAATTTGTTCACAGCTTGTGACTCTGTAATTGCATTCTTTCTTCGGTCAGTTATCAGCTGTTACTTTAAGCTTGCTTTAGAAAAAAAGTGCAAAAAGGTATATTTGATCAAAGTTCATTCTAAGTTTTATTAAAAATGCATTTACTTTCTTTTAAAAAATCCGCAATTACTTTTTGGGCAACCCAATATTTTAAAGAAAATCAAATTAAGATATGTTTCAGGAAATGTTTTTAAATATTAAAAATTTTGACAAAATTGCAAGAAATAGAATTTCAGTGATATCTTCTTATATATAACAAGTAAAAGCGTGCTAAGTACGGCCGGGCCTAATCTCATATACCCTCCACCATAGATCTCATTTGTCGAGTTCTTTTACCGATATCTCTTTTTAGGCAAACAAAGGATAAAAGAAAAGAATTGCTTTAATATTTGAGTTATCAAGTTATGGTCCGATTTGGACCATAATTGGATGAAATCTTGGAGATCATTGTAGAAGTCATTGTGTAAAATTTCAGCCAATTCGAGTAAGAATTGCGCCCTTATGGGGCTCAATAAGTAAAATAAAGATATCGGTTTAAATGGGAGCTGTATCAGGCTTTTGACCGATTCGAACCATATTTGACACGTATGTTGATGGTCATGGGAGAAGCCGTTGAACGTAATTTCAGCCAAATCGGATAATAATGACGCCCTCTGGAGGCTCAAGAAGTCAAGATCCCATATCGGTTTAAATGGCAGCTATATCAGGTTATGGATCGAATTGAACCATATTTGACACTGTTGTTAGAACAGATAACAGAACACCTCATGCAAAATTTCAGTCAACTCAGATAAGAAGTGCGCCCTCTAGTGGCTCAAGAAATCAATATTCAAGATCGGTATATATGACAGCTATATAAGGTTATGGACCGATTTAAAACATGCTTAGCGCAGTTGTTGTAAGTAACAACTTAACACGTGGTGCGAAATTTCAGCCAAATCCGATAAGAATTGCGCCCTCTAGTCGCTCAAGAAGTCAAGATCCCAGATAGGTTTACATGACAGCTATATCAGGTTATGGACTGATTTCAACCATACTCAGTACAATTCTTGGAAGTCTTAACAAAACACCTCATGCAAAATTTCAGCCAAATCGGATAAAAATTGTGCCCTATAGTGGTTTATGAAGTCAAGATCCAAGATCGGTTTATATGGCAGCTATATCCAAACATGGACCGATATAGCCCATTTACAATCCCAACCGATCTACACTAATGAGAAGTATTTGTGAAAAATTTCAAGCGGCAAGCTTTACTCCTTCAGAAGTTAGGGTGCTTTCGACAGACAGGCGGACGGACGGACGGACGTGGCTAGATCGACTTAAACTGTTATGACGATCAAGAATATAAATACCTTTTAGGGTCTTGGACGAATATTTCCAGGAGTTACAAACAGAATGACGAAATTAGTATACCTCCATCCTTCGGTTGAGGGTATAAAAATGAATTTGTGAAAACGGCTGAACCGATTAGTTTGAAATTTTCACAAATGGTGCACAATGGTCCCATGATGATAATATGGCACTAAATTTTTTTGATATCTGATGGGGAGCGGACCCTCCCCCTTACCTTAATTTTCAGAAACGCCAGATCTCGGAGATGGGTGATGCGATTTTAGCGAAATTTTGTTTGCTCTATTATAGTAACCTAAAAGCTAAAAATTTGGTATCCAAATTTCAGGTGGGGTACCTAGGGGGTCTTCCCCTCCCCTAAAACCTACCAAATATATATGTGGACCAATCACGACAATATGGGACTCAAATGAAAGGTATTTAAGATTAGAAAACGTATCTCATATCCAATTGTCGGACCTAGTAGTTGGGGGACCACTACAACCCCCAAAATACCCCTAAATCGGACATATTTACCTACCATGCCAATATGGGACTCAACCGAAGATATTTGCGAGTAGGATACATATCTGATACCCAAATGTGGGACCAAGTTTTTGGGGGCCCTCTCCCTCCCCAAAAGACCTATCAAACAGGAATTATTTACTGACAATGTGGGGCTCAAATAAAAGGTATTTAAGTGTAGAATACGAATCTGATATCTAGATGTGTGGGCAAGTGTTTGGGGGCCACCCCTCCTTAAAAACACCCCCAAAGAACAAATTTGCGACCATAGCAATATGGGACTCAAATGAAAGGTATTTGTGGAGTAAAGCACGAATTTGATATAAATTTTCGGAAAAAAATGTCTATGGAGCCATTCCATCCCTATAACACCACCCAAATAGGACGTTTTTGCTGACCATTGCTATATGGGGCTCAAATAAGAGGAACACGAATCTGATATATATTTTCAGGCCAATTCACTGAGTGGGCGCCCCATCCACGAAAACACCCTCCAAACCGGTCATGTTTGGCGACTATGGGAATATGGGACTCAAATGAAAGGTATTTGGGAGAAGACCACAAATCTGATATCAACATTCGGGATCAACTATGTAGGGTACGTCCCAGCACCATAACAACCCCCAAATAGGACGTATTTTCTTACCAAGACCATTTGGGTCTTCAAGACAGCGGAGCTCGATATTAACAGTTTTTAGGGCCCATAACCCAAAACAGACATATTTGCTGATTTTTGCAATAAGAGGTTTAAATTAAAGGTATTTGAAATCCTGGCGAGAACAACAGAACAAATTTTTGCGGTGGTTTTCCCCTCCTAATGCTGGCAGCATTTGTGAGGTATTATGCCATGTAAAACTTCTCTCCATAGAGGTGTCGCACTGCTGCACGCCGTTCGGACTTGGCTATAAAAAAGAGGCCCCTTGTCATTGAGCTTAAACTTGAATCGGACTGTACTCATGATATGTGAGAAGTTTGCCCCTGTTCCTTAGTGGAATGTTCATAGGCAAAATTTGCATTTGTATTTGAGATTAGAAAACGAATTTAATATCCAATAACGAGGCCAATGGCAATATGGGGTTCAAATAAATGATATAAAGATATACGAGAATAGAGCACGATGCTGATATATTTTCTGGGTTAAGTGTTTGGGGGATCACCGCACTCCCCAAAACACCCCTGACCAGGCATATTTTCCGACCATTTCAATGTGGGGCTCAAATGAAAGGTATTGGCGCTCAAATGAAAGGAAACGATTTTGATACCCACTTAGGGGACCAATTTGCTGGGGGTCTATCCCTTCCACAAAACACCACACAAACAGCAATTATTTACTGACCATGGCAATGTGGTATTTGGTATATAATGGTATTTGGTATATGTGGCTCAAATGAAAGTTGTTTGAGATTAAAAAACGAATTTGAGAACCAATTTTGGGTACAAATATTTGGGGGACGCCTCAACTGGGTGGATGGCGATTTCTGATACGCCATGTATCTTCATCAACTCCTTTGTCAAATTCATTAAGGTGCTCTACATACCCAACGACTATTGAGTACGGTGTAGAGCACGCTTTTGTTCTGAAACAGAGCTCTTTAAGACCCACAGCCCTCCCAAACGCAGTAAGAGAGCATAAAGAGTTATTTTCCACTATTCCCGCATAAACTAATCATCAATGCTTAGAACAACAAAGCACATCATCATTGCCAAACTCTTTTGTTGTACATTCGTCAAAATCTTCTACGAAAATTAAGTGACGAAATGTTTGATAAATATCAAATTTCAACAAAATGCATTATGCTCTTCGAGCCACTGTATAAATATATTCGGTCTCCTATTAAGTTCCATTTGCATTGCTCTCACGAAGGGAAACAGCAAACCATTATGACATGAAACACAAGTTTCTCAGGAAAAAAAAAATAGAAAAAAAAACTCTTATAAACTGATGTTGCCATGTTTGGGAGGCACCGAGCACGGAGAAGAAAGGAAAAAAACAAACAAACCGAGATGAAGATGATGGAAAAAAAGTTCTTTTTTATTTCACCTCATTTACTTGAACAACACACAAATGCCAAAAGCAAATCAACAACTCATAAATATGCTAATTTTCCTCTTTTATACGTGTAGCACCAACACCAGCAGCCACTGAAGCAATACACGCACTCAACCACCGACCCACTCTCATAGGCACACACACATACACACGCACAAAGAGAAGACAACCGACAACATATTTCAAATCCATTTCAAGCCACAAAGCCACCAACACAAAGGTAAAAATCTCTACCAACACCGACATCATAATCATCAAAGTTTATCCTGTCGACAGATTACAAGACCGAGTGAGAAAGCGAGATGTAGACAGAGATGGGCCATAGTGAAAAAGAAAATGCCAGCGCACAATCTTTGAGCTGAAAAGAAAAGCCAATCATAATTTTTATGAAGTGGAATGTACGAAATTGCCTGACAACAAACATTTCTAACGCTTTGCTTATTTGTGGTGACATTTTACGATTCATTTTTGTGGAGCATCATCACCAATCTGCTAGCGAGACACCCGAGAAAAAAATGTAAGTAAATAGTCAAAGACATTATCATTATTAAGCATGGTTTTCATAGAAAATGTAAATTTCAAAGAAAATTTTGTTGAATTTGGATGTACGTGAAAATATCGTCCAAATTTAAAGTTAATCAAAAATTTCATCAAAAATTAACCTCAAAGTTTTGAATTTGCAAAAAAAAAATTATGAAGTTTTGATTCTCATGGAGAATTTCAGGGAGATTTTAAATTCATAGACATTTTATACGAGATTTTAACATTCTTCAAAATTCGCTTTAAGAAAAAGTTTTGTGCATTCAAAAAGTGTTGAACTTCTACACTAGAATTACTTGTTTGTTATGAGTTCAAGAATTCTTAGCTACCACGAAATTGTTTTTCCCTAGATTCAGTTCACTTTTTACTTGCCATAAGAAAAATATGAACTTAAACCCTACAAACTCAGATGTAAAGATTTTGAAAAAATCGCTGCTTTTGAATTCTCTGGATGGTTTATTTGAAATTTGGAGGACACTTATATCACTAAGTTCCAAGCTACAGTCTTCAAAATAAATTTTAGTTCAACACTAACTAACCCTTACTAAATATTTCGTAAAGTCGAGTATGTAGTTACGAGCGCAGGGAAATGAAATATTAAGATCCAAGTTTCCTTAAATAGTTCTTTCAAAAATAAAGCCCAGAAATATTTGCGTAAGGTTAGGTTTAAAGAGAGTGGGGATATTAATTAATCGTTCTGGACACGCCTTCCGAAAGATCTCGTTCAGGCTTACCGTAACAAGATTCACTACGCACTCCAGTTCCCTTGCGTCCAATGTAGATCCTCCGGGGGACTTCTGATCCCGTCTGGTCCTGTGAAATTGTATTTACTTTATTTCAGTTCACAGTTTACAAACCACAAGTAAACATAAACTTAAAGCATACGAACTTTTATGTACAAATTACTTAAGAACCCGTTTTTTCGATCTCTTCGGTGAGTACAATTGGGAATTGAGTTACACATATTAGTAAGACATCACTAAGTTCCCCGCCACAGTCTTCAAATTCAATTTTAGTTCAATAATTATTTCCCGCTACTTAATGTTCCGTAATGTCGAGCATGTAGATACAAACTAATGAAATGGAATTGTGTAAAATTTTTAGTTTTATTGAACTAAAGATCAAAATTTCCTTAAATTCAGAAAGATGTACTCAGCGATAATATAATATATTATTCATCCTAAGTAAAGTGTTTCCTTATTTAACCCTTAGAGCACAACCGGGACATATATGTCACATTTTGTATTTTTGAAAAATTGCATTTCATCAAAAGGGAATGTGAGATATACATGTGTCATGTTTTTTTTTCATACAGGTAGCAACATTCTTACCATTTTGATGACATTTTACTTAGTAAATGGGATCATTCTAAGTACGATTAACAAAAGCAAAAAAACAAAACATTATCGATTGGTAAATTCTTTGCCCTCCAATTGTTAAAAAAAAGTTCGTTTAAGTTAAATATAATTCACTAATATTTAAGAAAATCAATTTTCTGAGTATGGAAATTTGATTTTCATTTTTTTTTTGATTTTTATACCCACCACCGTAGGATAGGGGGTATATTCATTTAGTCATTCTGTTTGCAACACATCGAAATATCAATTTCCGACCCTACATAGTATATATATTTCGGATCGTCGTAAAATTCTAAGACGATTTAACGATGTCCGTGTGTCTGTCTATCCGTCTGCTGTAATCACTCTACAGCCTTCAAAAATTGAGATATTGAGCTGAAATTTGGTACAAATACGTCTTTTTGATGCACGCTGGTTAAGTTCTTGAATGGGCCATAGCGGACCATATCTTACATATCAAATTCAATTTGTGTCGGTTTGTTCCGTATAGACTCAAAAACGGGTGAACCGATTACAGTGAAATTTTCGCAGATTGTGTAGGTTGGTCTGAAAGGAAGCATAGGCTATATCATTTTTTGATATCAGGAGGGGGCGGACCCTCCCCCTTACCCCAAAAGTACTACCCAAAAATAAAAGTGGGCCGTTCGGGACAATATGGGATTTAACTGAAAGGTATTCAAGAGTAGAATACAAATTTCATAATAAAAGTTGGGTCCAAGTACCTGGGGGGCCGCCCCAGCCCCAAAACCCTTTAATATAGGTTTATTTGATGTTCATGACAATATGGGACTCCAATGAAAGGTATTCGGAAGTAGATTATGGCCAGGAAGTAGGAATAGGCTTTATAATTTATTGATAACGGAAGGGGGCGAACCCTCCACCATTACCCCAAAAACATCACCCAAAATCTAAAGTGGACCTATAGGAACAATATGAGTATTAAATGAAAAGTATGTGGGAGTAGATAACGAATCGGGCATACAAATTCGTGTCGAAGTATAGGGGGTCACCCCACCCATAAACCAGTCACGGATATATGGGACTCGGTTTGTTTGTTCCGTATAGACTGAAAAAACGGCAGAACCGATTTTCTCGAAATTTTCGCATACTTTGTTGGTTGGTCTCGAAGGAAACATAGGCTATATATCGGAGGGGGGACAGACCCTCCCCCTTATGCGAAAACATAACCGAAAATCAAAAGTGGACCAATCGGAACAATATAGGTATCAAATGAAAGGTATTGGAGATTAGAATACGAATATGGTTTTAAAATTTAAGTCTAAGAACCCATTGGGCCGCCCCAGCCTCAAACTCCCCAAACCGACATATTGGACGTTTATTTCAACATGGGGCTCAAATGAAAGGTATTCGGGAGAAGATTACGAATCTGGCATACAAAATCAAATCGAAGTACAGGGGGTCACGCCACCCCTCAAAACCGCCATACTTGGCTGAACAGATTTTACCCAACGAATAGTAGAAAACGAGTTTGATATCCAATTTTGGAGCCAAGTGAATTGGGGTACGCCCTAAAGCACCCCCTAAACTGAAGTTCATTTCCGTTGGGAATAAAGAACGAATTTAATATCTATATTCAGTGCAAAGTGCCGGTGGCCGCCCTAGCACCAGAACACCCTCCAAACGGTGGCTCAATTTAAAGGGATTTGGAAGTGCAGCACGAATTTGATATCCATATTTGAGTCGAAAAATCTGAGGTGCCATCCCTTCCCTAATGAGAACATTACCCTAAGAAAGAACATTACCATCAGGAACCGAGAAGGAGCAAATTGTCAAACATCAATGAGTGCTTTCTGATTCAAGTTTAAACTCAATGATAAGGGACCTTTTTATATAGTGTGACACCTCTTTGAGGAAAATTTTTTTAATGACCATGTATGGCATTGTGCCTCGCAAATGTCACCAACATTAAGAGGGGATAACATCGCTTTGTCCGATGTTATCGCCAGGTTTCGAATGCGTTCAGCGTCATAGGCTACAATGGCACGAATTCGAAATCCGCATTCAAGACGAAGTGTTCCCACCTTTAAAAGATATTCGAGAGTTAAAGAAGGCGCAGCGGAGTGGGCCCGGTTCGGCTAGTTTGCTATATAGACCGATCTGCCGATAAAGGGTCTGAAGCCCAAATATATACATTATTTTGTATCCGATTTCGGTGAAATTTGAAACAATAAGTAGTGTAAGGCTTCCCAACATCTGACCCATATATAGTCCAGATCGGACTATATTTAGATATATCTGCCATATAGACCGACCTGCCGATAAAGGGTCTGAAGCCCATAAAATCTTTATTTATTACCCGATTTCGATGAAATTTGAAACAGTGGGTTAATTTAGGTCTCCTGATATCTGACCTAAATATGGTTCAGATTGGACTATATCTAGATATAGCTGTCATATAGACCGATCTGACGATAAAAGGTCAGAAGCCCATCAAAGCTTTATTTATTACCCGATTTCGCTGCAATTTTAAAAAGTGGGTTAATTTAAGCCTCCTGATATCTGACCTAAATATGGTTCAGATTGGACTATATCTAGACATAGCTGTCATATAGACCGATCTCCCGATTAAGGGTCTGAAGCTCACAAAATCTTTATTGTTTAACCGATTTCGCTAAAAGATTTATTTTTTAACCGATTTTGCTGAAATTTAAAACAGTGAGTAGTTTTAGGCCTCCCAACAAAGGACCTAAATATGGTTCAGATTGGACTTTATCTAGATATAGCTGTCATATAGACCGATCTCCCGATTAAGGGTCTGAAGCCCATAAAGGCTTTATTTTTTATCCGATTCCGATGAAATTGGAAACAGTAAGTAGTTTTGGGCCACCCGCCATCTGACCCAAATATGGTAAAGATCGGACTGTATTTAGATAATGCTGTCATAAAGTCCGATTATCGGGTCTGAAGCTCATAAAAGCTTTATTTATTACCCGATTTTGTTGAAATTTTAAATACAAAATTCAAAAGTGACTTTTATTTATAAGACCACTCAATGTTCGTGCCGAATTTGAGTGCATAAGTTATCCAATTTTCACCGGATTGTGATGAAAGGGGGGTTTACATATATACCCGAGGTGGTGGGTATCCAATGTTCGGCCCTGCCAAATTTAATGCCTTTTTACTTGTTTATAGAAAATTTAGTCAGAATTTAATATTCATTAGGTCTTTCGTCCATAATTTTTCCTCGAGTCCATGATGGCAAGAACATCATTACCTCAGTGATGGGTCCTACTGCTATTGTTTTTCTTGCTGTTGGCACATCCTTGTTTTTGATTTGTTTGGATATAATAAAGAAAAAAAAAAAACAAAATGTGGCAACAAAGTTGTATTCGTTTTCATTTTGTTTTATTTGTGTGAGAGATTTTCTTTTGGACTTACCATTTTTTCTTTTTTTTTATTCTTCCTGATTACATTCTGTTACACGTCCTTTCATCTTTTGCTAGATCCTTTCCCTCAAGGAATAGGGAGGATGAGTGCAGCAAAAACAACCAAGCTACATCGACCAACAAATAGACCGACCGACCGACAACAACTGTAGCTCCAACGACATTTATTCGTTCACTCGGTCTCGGGTTTAAACAAATAGACGAACTCGTAACTGTCACATTTAAGCATCACATTTTAATGCTCCCTTCTCTTGTGGTCCCCCATTTGGCAATTAGTTGGGGGGTGTAAATGTTGCTTTCTTCTTGCCGCTATGGGGGGGAATGGACATTGCTGGATAGAGTGAAGGGTGGTGGCCAAGATTTGCTAATTCCTTGGTTGGCATTGGTTTCCCTCAGGGTGAGAGAGGGTGATGGCTTGCCCTCAAAACTCAGTTCCCTTTGGAGTTTGTGTGCTTTGTTTTACACACCAATCGCGTAATCGCAGCTCAAAGCTAATTTGAATATTTTTCGTGACAAGAAAATTTGTGAGGAGAAAAATTTTTTATGTCATGAGAAGTTAAAAATACTCCAAAAATCTCAACTGAAATAAACATGCGATGAATTTTTCGATGTTTGTCATGGATTATCAAGACAAAAGTGTCAAAGTGTTACATCAGCTCACCTTCTGTGTGATATACAGGTCGTTCGTCGTACACCACTGGTTTGATTCTGATAATTTCTTTGGTTCAGCCGTTTTTGAGCTTATAAGTGTATTACTTGACATTTTATCCTATTGCCTGAGTGTTTCGTGACACTCTAATGTACAAATTATTCAAAAATCATCTAAACTTTTTCCTAGCTGCGTACATACTCTACGTATTCATATTTTAGGTGATGACATTCATGAATTCTTTTTCTCATATTTGTTGTTAAAGTATGTGAAGACAATTTTGATAAAGGACAAGCCAAATATCTTCAGGGTGTTTTCATATTTTATGTCACAAGTATTTTGTTGGACATATGAGTTTTCTTCAAAGAAAAACATTTCTAATGTTTTGTGACCACAAAGAGGCCAATTAATTGTGTAACACATACAGGCAAGATTAAAGTAAAGATGTGGGTATTGAAGAATTCATGTTGCATTTTACAAATTTTTAATTAATATTTCTTAATTGTAAGGAGAAAAAATTTACGTTCCATATTCAACTCCGAAGGGAAGTCGTGCTTAAAGGTCATGAGACTTGATTATTGAAAATAAGTTAAACAAGTAAAAGCGTGCTAAGTTCGGCCGGGCCGAATCTTATATACCCTCCACCATGGATCGTATTTGTCGAGTTCTTTTCCCGGCATATCTTCTTAGGCAAAAAAGGATATAAGAAAAGATTTGCTCTGCTATTAGAGCGATATCAAGATATGATCCGGTTTGGAACACAATTAAATTATATGTTGAAGACCTGTGTAAAATGTCAGCCAATTCGAATAAAAACTACGCCCTTTGGGGGCTCACGAAGTAAAATAGAGAGATCGATTTATATGGGAGCTGTATCAGGCTATAGACCGATTCAGACCATAATACACACATATGTTGATGGTCATGAGAGGATCAGTCGTACAAAATTTCAGGCAAATCGGATAATAAGTGCGACCTCTAGAGGCTCAAGAAGTCAAGATCCCAGATCGGTTTGTATGGCAGCTATATCAGGTGATGAACCGATTTAAACCTTAATTGACACAGTTGTTGAAAGTAAGAATAAAATAGGATATGCAAAATTTAAGCCAAATCGGATAGGAATTGCGCCCTCTAGAAGCTCAAGAAGTCAAATCCCCAGATCTGTTTATATGACAGCTATATCAGGTTATTTACCGATTTCAACCATACTTGGCACAGTTGTTGGATATCATGACGAAATACTTCGTGCAAAAATTCATTCAAATCGGATAAGAATTGCACCCTCTAGAGGCTGAAGAAGTCAAGACCCAAGATCGGTATATATAGCAGCTATATCAGGTTATGGACCGATTTGAACCATACATAACACAGATGTTGGAAGTCATAGCGAAACACGTCGTGCAAAATTTCATTCCAATCGGATAAGAATTGCGCACTCTAAAGACTCAAGAAGTCAAGACCCAAGTTCGGTTTACATGGCAGCTATATCAAAACATGGTCCGATATCGCCTATTTACAATACCAATCAACCTACACTAATAAGAAGTATTTGTGCAAAATTTCAAGCGGCTAGCTTTACTCCTTCGAAAGTTAGCGTGCTTTCGACAGACAGACAAACGGACAAACGGACGGGAAGACGGACGAACATGGCTAGATCGACATAAAATGTCGTGACGATCAAGAATATATATACTTTATGGGGTCTCTGCCGAATATTTCGAGTAGTTACAAACGGAATGACGAATTAGCATACCCCCCATCCTATGGTGGAGGGTATAAAAATTTACTAAGAAAAAGAGTTCAAGAATTTTTTTAAATTATATTTCATCACCATTTTTTAATATAAAAACAAGTTAAAAAGGCAGTAAGTTCGGCCGGGACGAACTTTGGATACCCACCACCTTGGGTATATATGTAAAACCCCTTTCGTCACAATCAGGTGAAAATTTGATAATTTATGCACCCAAATTCCTCACGGACATTGAGTGGTCTAATATGTATGTCACTTGTCAATTTTGTAGAACAAAATATTGGTCCTGTAGGCAGATATAATCAATTATAAACCGATCTGAACCATATTATGGTCGGATATCGTGAAGCTCAGAAAAACTCACTGTTTAAAATTTCAGCGAAATAGGGTAAGAAATAAAGTTTTAATGGGCTTCAGTCCCCTTATCGGCATATCGGTTTATATGGCAGCTATATCTAAATAAAGTCCGATCAGAACCTTATTTAGGTCGAATGTTGGGAGGTCTTAACCTACTCACTGTTTTAAATTTCAGGGAAATCGGGAAATAAATAAAGCTTTTATTTGCTTAAGACCCCTTATTGGCAGATCGGTCTATATGGCAGCTATATCTAAATATATTCCGATTTAATCCATATTTAGGTCAGATGTTGGGAAGCTTAAAATAATCCACTGTTGCAAATTTCAGAGAAATCTATTAAAAAATAAAGCTTTTATGGGCTTCAACCCTTTATCGGCAGATCGGTCTATATGACAGCTATATCTAAATATTGTGCGATCTGTACCATTTTTGGGTCGGATGTTGGGAGACTTAAAATTGCGCACTATTCCAAATTTCAGCGAAATCGAATAAAAAAATAAAGCTATTATAGCCTTCAGACCCTTTATCGGGAGATCGGTCTATATGACAGCTATGTCTAGGTACAGTCCGATCTAATCCATATTTAGGTCGGATATTGGGAGGTCTTAACTTACTCACTGTCTCAAATTTCAGGGAAATCGGGTAATAAATAAAGCTGTAATTGGCTTCAGTCCCCTTATCGTGAGATCGGTCTATATGACAGCTATATCTAAATATACTCCGATCTGAACCATATTTGGGTCAGATGTCGGGAGGCTTAAAATAACCAATTCTTATAAATTTCAGCGAAATCAGGTAATAAATAAAGCTTTTATGAGCATCAGACCCTTTATCAGGAGTTCGGTCCATATGGCAGCTATATCTAGATATAGTCCGATCTAATCCATATTTAGGTCGGATATTGGAGGGCATAAAATAACCCACTGTTGCAAATTTGCGAAATCGGATAATTAATAAAGCTTTTATGGTCTTCAGACCCTTTATCGGGACATCGGTCTATATGGTAGCTATATCTAAATAAAGTCCGATCTGAACCATATTTAGGTCAGTTGTCGGGAAGCCTTTAAATACACACTGTTTCAAATTTCAGTAACATCGGATGAAAAATAAAGTTTTTATGTGCGTTAGACCCTTTATCGGAAAATCGGTCTATATAGCAGCTATATTCAAACATGATCCGATTTGGCCCATTCAAGAACTTAACCAGCTGGCATCAAAAAGACGTATCGGTGCCAAATTTCAGCTGGATATCTCAATTTTTGAAGGCTCTAGAGTGATTACAACAGACGGACGGACAGACACACGGACATCGTTACATCGTCTTAAAATTCTACGACGATCCGAAATTTATATACTTTGTAGGGTCGGAAATTGATATTTCGATGTGTTGCAAACAGAATGACAAAATGCATATATATCCTCTATCTTACGGTGGTGGGTATAACAAGTAAAAGCATGCTAAGTTCGGCAGGGCCGAATCTTTGACCACCTTGGATTCAGCTTAAAATATGTACAAAATAACGGCGTGTCGCAGTGTGACACCTCTTTGGAGAGAAATTTCACATGACATAGCACCTCTCAAATGTTGCCAGCATTAGGAGGGGAAAACCACCGCTGAAATTTGTTTCTGATGATCTCGCCAGGATTCGAACCCAGGCGTTCAGCGTCATAGGCGGACATGCTAACCGCTGCGTTACGTTGGCCTCCAAGCCTTGATGAACATGAAACCATTTAAGTCACCCGGACCTGATGGAATATTTGCGGCGTTACTACAGAATGCGGCAGACTATCTGGCGCCCCATTTGACCTGTATTTTCACAGAGTGCTTGGGACTTGCATATACTCCGAAAGCCTGGCAGGTGACAAGCCCGGCAAGGCAAGTTATGTGACACCAAAGGCCTACAGGCCTATAAGCCTTACGTTCATTTTACTCAAAACCGTGGAACGCATTTTGGATATCATGATAAAGAATAGAACATCCAGCGAACAGCTCAAATATACTCAGCATTCCTATGTCAAGGAAAGGTCGGTGGAGACTACCCTGCACGAGGTTGTGCATAAAATAGAAGATTGCTTCGATGCTAAGACGTACACACTGGCGGTATGCATTGACATCGAGGGGGTTTTTAACAATGTGCGGTCCTACACACTGATTCAATCTTTGGACCGGGTGGACCAGGTCCTTAGAAACTAGATAAACCATATGCTAAGGAACAGGGGGATAAATTGTGGATCCCATGACATAATCATAAGGGAGAAAGTGGCACAGGGCATGTCACAGGGGCATTTTATCGCCATTCCTATGGGTGACCACATTAAATAACCTTTATGGGATGCTGACTGAGGATGGATTTGAACTCGTCTGCGTAGCGGTAAGGATCCGAACCAGCTATATAGAAGGGCCGAAAGGATCCTGCAGTTGGAATAGAACTCGGCTAGACTTAGGGGTCTCAATTTTAATCCAGAAAACGCCGAAATCTGATTGTTCACGAGGAAGACAAGTGTGGGCCAATTTGGGGCACCACGTTTCCTCAATAGAACGATTTCGATATCTGACAAGGTCAAATACTTGGGTGTGATCTTGGACAGGAAATTGAATTGGAAGTGCCACATTCAGGGCATACTGGGAAAGCTCACAGATATTGGGCACTATGTAGATGGGCCATAGGCTCGAAATGGGGTCTGAATCCGAGAATGATCCAATGGCCCTACAGGAGCGTGATTAGACCGATACTATTTTACGCCTCAGTAGTTTTGTGGGCTGCTATGGGGAAAAAGTGCAATGGAAAGATAATACAACAGGTCCAAAGAACATACAGGGTGGCTGATGAATATTGCTACAATGATGAATATTGCTACATTTTTTTTTTCGGTGTATGGAATACATTTTTCTTTTATTCATGTTAAATTAAATTATTAAATTAATTATTAAATTATTATTAATTAAATTAATTAATTAATTAATTAAATTAATTATTAAATTATTATTATTAAATAGAAAAAAAGTTATTACATTTTTTTTTGGTAGCGGCTTTCATCAGCCACCCTGTATTACCTTGGCATAGCGATGAGGACCACGCCCACTGGGTCACTGGAGATTATTTTAGATATCCGATCCATAGACATACAGTTTAAGCGTGAGGCAGCCACAGTGGCTATGAGATAGAGGATCGTATGGCCTGTGAAAATGGATAGAGGATAGGAACAGGCCATACGATCGCAGTATAACCGAGGCGACGATAGGAAACTAGGAATCGAAGATGTTTCCGATCGGATACCTACGACGAAACTTGTAGTCGAGTGCAAGGACTGCTACCAACGCCACAGTGACGGATCCCTAGTACTGCCATCTGGAAGATCATGTTACACGGATGAATCAAAGCTAGAGAACAGAGTGGGCCTGGGGGTCTACTTTGGGAACCCAGGGACTTAGATCTGTTTTAGACTGCCTGACCATTATTATGGGGTTCTGCAGGCGGAGATCCGGGCGATCACGGTATGCGTGAAGTTGAGTGGTGCTAACGCTAGGACGTCGAGTACGAACATCTTTACGGATAGTAAACTGGCCATAAGGGCAATAAAAACCTGGACGGTATAGTCACGAACAGTTTTGGAGAATAAGAAGGAGATTAACGCCTTCTCTGAGAATGGCACGATCCGCATCGTTTGGGTGCCGTACCATAACGGAGGGGGGAATGAAGCTGACGATTTGGGAGTGAAGGCCAGAGGACTGCCGTCAATAAACTTGGTTAACCCGAAGCATTTCGGGTTGACGCAGTCCGAGTTAAGAGCGTGGGCTGCAGAATTCTATCGGGTGATACGAATTTTGAGAATACGAGACAATAACTGTAAGGAAGCAAGCAGGAGGTCAGTAAAGCTTTCGGTATCATAACAGGACACAAAGGACTACGAGCTCATTTATGCAAAATCGGTGCGGCAAGTGATAGCATGTGCGCTGGAGCATTTCTTACGTTCTTGACCGGCTTTCGCGGCTACAAAACAGCGGCACTTAGGTGGGAACACAATACCAGACATGAACCAACTAAGGGGAGTGGTATGGAAAACGATTTTGAATTTTCTTTTTTGAAGTTTCGTTTTATTATTTAGAGCGCACAACATGCCGATTGCTGGCTCACGTGTTTATCCATAGTGGCATGGGGCGGATTTATATTCGTACCCTCTTTTCAAATTGACCTAACCGAACCTACATGAGTATATATCCAAATCTGAACCGATATGGCAATCCCAAAGGACCTACATTAATAAGAAGTCGCGGTGGAAAATTTCAAGTGGATATCTTTTTTCGTTAGCCCGCTATTGTAATTTTAACAGACGGACGGACAGGCGGATGGATAACCTAAATGGACCTAGAATTTCAAGGCGATCAAGAATATACGAATATACTTTGTGGGGTCGCAGATCAATATTTCGAGGTGTTACAAACGGAATGACTAGAAATGTATACCCCCATGGGTATAAAAATTTGCGAGTGTGGATGCGATTAAGAAAGCCATTAGATGGCAGTGGACCTCAATACAGTTTATTACCTTCGTGAAGCTTGAAAGTCGTTTTTGACCGATTCAGGCCAAAAATAAAGGCAAAAGAGGGTCATATCGAACAAAAGTGAATAGATTTTGAGATTTAGATTACTTCCACACATTTAGGGCTTTGAAACAATAAAAAACATTTTCAGGGGAAACAAATTTTTGCTCATTTGAATTACGAACACTTTGTGTCTTCTAGCCAGTATTTAAACCTTTTTACGAAATTTGATTATGGGTGATTTTTTAAGAGCTTTAGGAAAGTTTTTCAAATAACACATAAAACACAAAAAAAAAAACGAAGAAATATACATGAAATCTTTATTTGAATCGATAGTACGGTCCAAATAATTTAATGTTTGCAGATTATTTCATGCAAATATTGACCGTGATTGCGCCTCAAATAGTCCATCCGCTTAGTCCAATTGTGGCATACTCTTTCCAATATTTCGGCCGGTATCTCATGAAAAAATCAGTTGACCCATTGGAAGACAACTTCCGACCTTGTCTGTATAGACATGAGCTTTAGCATAGCCCCACAAAAAATAGTCTAAAGGCGTTAAATCGCACGATCTAAGCGGCCAATTGACCGGTCCCGAACTTGAAATAAAATGTTCACCAAACTCGCCCCTCAATAAGTCCATTGTGACGCGTGCTGTGTAGGATGTGGCACCGTTTTGTTGAAACCACATGTCATGCAAGTCAAACTCTTGCATTTTGGGCAAAGAAAAAAGTTGGATGTCATCTCACGGTAGCGCTCGCAATTTACATTTGCGTTACGATTCGCATCATTTTTGTAGAAGTACGGTCCAATGATGCTACCGGCTCTTAAACCGCACCAAACTGTGACTTTTTATACCATCCACCATAAGATGGTGGTGTACTAATTCCATCATTCTGTTTGTAAATACTCGAAATATTCGTCTAATACCCCATAAAGTATATCATCTTTAAAGAAGTACGGTCCAATGATGCCTCTAGCCTATAACCAGCACCAAACTGTGACTTTTTATACCACCCACGCTGGTATACTTTATTTCATCATTCTGTCGAAATATACTTTTAAAAGCCCATTAAGTATATCATCTTCGAAGAAGTACGGTCCAATGATGCCACCAGCCTATAAACCGTACCAAACTGTGACTTTTTCTGGATGCATTGGTAGCTCTTGCAATGCTTCTGGCTGATCTTCAAATCGACAATTCTACATATTTATGTAGCCATTGAGCCAAAAATGAGCTTCGTACATAAAATGGAAGAAGCGCGCGATGAACTTTCTATACGGAGCAGGCATTTTGATAATAAAATTCAATAATTTGCAAGTGTTGTTCGTTTTTAAGACGATTCATGGTTAAATTATACAATAGACCAGTCAGAAGATGTTTGACAGTGAAACAAAACACGAAACAGCTAACGCGTTTGAACCAGTGTTGCCAAAAAGATAACAGCTAAAAATCACCCTTTACTTTGTAGTTGGAGGTCATTGTAGCGTAGAAGTTAGCATGTCCGCCTATGACGCTGAACGCAAGGGTTCGAATTCTGGCGAGAACATAAAAAAATGCAGCTATGATAATCTCCTCCTAATGCTGGCATCATGTGTAAGGTATTTTGCCTTGTAAAAACTTCTCCCCAAAGAGGCGTCACACTGCCGCACGCCGTTCGAACTCGGCTATAAAAGGGAGGCCCCTTATCTTTAAGCATAACCTTGAATCAGACAGCACTCATCGATATGTGATAAGCTTGCCCCTGTTCCTCAATGGAATGTCCATGGGCAAATAAGCATATGTTTTAAATATTTTTGGATATTTAATGTCATTGCGTTTGTGGAATGAAATTCCATTTGAAATTTACACAATTTTTGCAAAAATTCAAAAACATTTTTATGGTTATGCTTATGCCAAACAGTTTGTCGCATTTTTGCTGTTACTTCCTTTCAATGCATTTTATTTTTTTCCTTTTGCCCACTTCTGGGTAAGGATGTGAAATTTCATTTTACATTCCTGTAGACATTCCCACCCGCACACAACAAACACAATGCATAAGCATGTGGTGAGGGTGGTGGTGGTTGGATAACTGAATTTACATATTCAGTCTCATGTTTGCAAATAAGACGCAGAATGGAAAAAGTTAACAAAACTAATTTAAAAATTCAAATTCTTATTTTACTTCTTTTTTTATCCACATTACTTTTTTTTCAGATTTTTGAGGGTCGCAGTAGGTAGGTATGCTACCACTAGCACTCGTTGAGAGTTTAAGGACATTGGGGTGAGAAAGTGGGTGTAAGTGTGAGTGTGTGTGTCAGTGGTAGAGTGAGAAGAGAAAAAGTAATTGTGTAATATGCTTGGCTGATGAGGTACAGTGAAGGGCAGAAGTATGCAACAGATCAACTGGAATCGCTATGCAGAGAGCGTTGAAGCAAAGCTTCAAACCATAACCAACTCGCAAAATGCAAATGCAAATTCTGCCTATGAACATTCCACTAAGGAATAGGGGCAAACTTCTCACATATTAATGAGTGCAGTCCGATTCAAGTTTAAGCTCAATGATAAGGGGCCTCCTTTTTATAGCCGATTCCGAACGGCGTGCCGCAGAGCGACACCTCTTTGGAGAGAAGTTTTACATGACATAGTACGTCACAAATGTTGCCAGCATTAGAAGGGGAAAACTAAGAAGTCAAGACCCAAGATCGTTTTATATGGCAGCTATATCAAAACGTGGACCGATATAGCCCATTTATAATCCCAACCGACCTACACTAATAAGAAGTATTTGTGCAAAATTTCAATACCCCCATCCTATGGTGGAGGGTACAAAAAGAGAGTAACATATCTATTAGCCTATGGAGAGCAATCGGCGGATCCTGGAGGACTCATTTACTCCTTTTACTTTATCGACAAAAAACAGACCCATGAGGCTCTCTTGGACGATTTCACGTCGCTTTTGTACTTTTTTAGTGACTTCCTGTACAACTTACAGTCCAGTCTCCTCGTAGTTTGTATAAGTCTTCTCAAGTCCTCGTTCCACCTAACAGGAAGCGACCCTTACTCGGATATATCAGAGGGAAGTTATCCTCATAACTATTCAGCAAGGTTCCTGTCAAAAGATTCGCTGCCAATTCAAGGTCCTTTCTATCAGTAAGCGAGTTGGTTACGGAGGCCACCTTATCGCAAAGGTTAGCATGTCCGCCCATAACGCTGAACGCCTGGGTTCGAATCCTGGCGAAACCACCAGAAAAAAATTTCCTGCGGTGGTTGGCCCCTTCTAATGCTGGCAACATTTGTGAGGTACTATGCCATGTAAAAACTTCACTACAAAGAGGTGTCGCACTTCGACACGCCGTTCGGACTCGGCTATAAAAAGAGGCCCCTTATGTATATGAAGGTAGCGATTGTCGTCCAGTTTTTATAGGTGAATAAGCTCGCCTCGGTCCACAGGACTGTTCGTCGCGGGAACTCTGTGGCCATTGGTTATTTAAAGGCACCAATAACTCGCCTTGTCATATTGAGCATCATAGGCACTCGAGGTCACCGGGGCACGGAGGCCACCGTAGCGCAGAGTTACATTTACGCTTATGACGCTGAACGCCTAGGTTCGAATCCTGACGAGAACATCATAAACATTTTAAGCGGTGGTTATCCCTTACTAAAGGCACCAATAACTCGCCTTGTCGTATTGAGCATCATAGGCCTTCGAGGCCACCGGGGCACGGACCGTTCGTCGCGGAAACTCTGTGGCCATTGGTTATTTAAAGGCAGCAATAACTCGCCTTGTCATATTGAGCATCATAGGCACTCGAGGCCATCGGTGCACGGAGGCCCCCGTAGCGAAGAGTTACATTTACGCTTATGACGCTGAACGCCTGGGTTCGAATCCTGACGAGAACATTATAAAAATTTTCAGCGGTGGTTATGCCCTCCCCTCCTAATGCTAACGAAATTTGGGAGGTACTGTACCATTTGGTATGGCAGCCATGTTAAAACTTCTTCACAAAGGGGTCAGCGGCATGCCGTTCGGACTCGGCTATAAAAAGGTGGCCCCTTGTCGTTAAGCTTAAATTTGAATCGGACAGCACTCATCGATATGTGAGAAGTTTACCCCTGATCTTTAATGGAATGTTCATGGGCAAATTTGTATTTTCAGGCACTCAGTATTTGCAACCTGTAAACGCGCCTGGTAGCTCTCAGCAGAGTTTTTCATGATGAAAATAAACACCACACAGATCATAGCTCAAAGTACCAGACTGTGTGGTGCTCTTAGTAAACCTGTGACGTTGGGTGGTCGTTAGATTAGGTTGAAAAGAGGGTGCAGATATTAATCCGCCCATGCCACTATGGACATACACCTAACCCATTAAGCGGCTTGTTGTGCGCTCTAAAACCTATAAAGTTAGAGGTTAAGTTAGGAAGTTAGGATTTCCGTGCTACTTACAAAATCCTTAATTGTTTTCAATACCACTCCCCTAAGTTGCTTCATGTATGATAATGTGTCTCCACCTAAGTACCGGTATCTGTTGGACGCGAAAGCCGGCAATGACAAAGGAAATGCTCCAACGTCTCATCATCTTTCCCGCATGCCCTACACATGCTATCACTTGCCATAAGTGAGCTCGTAGTCCTTTGTGTCCCGTTATGATACCAATAGCTTTACTGACCTGCTTCTTGCTACCTTTCAGTAATAGCGTCGTCTTCTCACGATCTGGATGCCCCCATAGGATTTTCACCGTCCTACCGACCGTTTCGCTTTTCCACAATGTTGCATGCGCATTTGTCGCCCACTCCCTTAACTCGGACTGCGTCGACCCGAAAGGCTTCGGGTTAACCAAGTTTATTGATGGCAGTTCACTGGCCTTCACCACCAAATCGTCTGCCCTTTCATTTCCCCTTACTCCGTTAAGGCCCGGCACCCAATCGATGCGGATTTTGCCATCCTCAGAGAAGGCGTTAATCTCCTTCTTACACTGCAAGACTGCTCGTGACTTTACCGTCGTGGTTGTTATTGCCCTTATGGCAATTTTACTGTCGGTAAAGATGTTCACGCTCGACGTCATCGCGTTAGCACCACACCACTTCATGCATTCCGTGATCGCCCGCATCTCCGCCTGCAGGACCGTCAGGACCTGCAGGTCAGGCAGTCTAAAACAGATCTCAGTTTTTGGGTTCTCAATGTAGACCCCCATAACCACTCTGTCCTCTTGCTTTGATCCATCCGTGTAACATGATCTTCCAGATGGCAATACTGGGGTTCCGTCAATCCAAGACTGTGCCGATGGCAACAGTGCGTCGCACTCGTCTACAAGTTTCGTCGCAGGTATCCGATCGGAAACCTCATCCCTTCCTTCCAGGTTTCCTATCGTCGCCTCGATTATACCGCGATGGTATGAGCTGCTCCCATCCTCAATCCCCATCTCCCATCGCCTTAAGTCTCATAGCCGCAGTGGCTGCCTCACACTTAATCTGTATGTCAATGGGTCGGATATCTTGAATAGTCTCCAGTGCCCTAGTGGGCGTTGTCCTTATCGCTCTGAACCTGTTGTATGGTCCTTATGTTGCACTTTTTCTCCATAATAGTCCACCAAACTACTGAGTACTGGTCTAATCACGCTCCTGTAGAGCCAGTGGACTATCCTAGTATTCAGGTCACATATCGAACCTATGGCCCGTCTACATAGTGCCCAACATCTGTGAGCCTTCTCAGTACGCTCCTGAATGTGACACTTCCAATTCAGTTTCCTATCCAAGATCACACCTAAGTATTTGACCTTGCCAGATATCGAAATCGTCTTATTGAGGAAACGTGGTGCGTTAAATTCGCCCACATTCGTCTTCCTCGTGAACAGTCATATTTCAGTCTTCTCTGGGTTAACATTAAGACCTCTGAGTCTAGCCCGGTCATATGACATACGCAAGACCCTTTCGGCCCTTTTGCGCCCCTGTACTATTACAGGGCCTCTGTACTATTACAGACCTCATTCAGGGAGCTTTGAGAAAGCTGTACGGATGGACCAAGGCCAACGGGCATGGCAAAAATCCTAGAAAGACTGAAGTGTTGCTTTTCACCAGGATGAGAAAACTGGGTGTTTTTAAAGGACCTATTCTGGATGGGGTGGAGCTACTGATCTCTTCGGAGGCCAAGTGCTTGTGATTTTTGACCAGAAACTAATTTGGAAAAGAAACGTCAAAGAAATGGTTAAAAGGGTACTGAATGCGCTCTACTCCTTCGCATTTCTATAGAAAGGAGTTGAGGGTTAAGGCCGGGGACGGTGCTTTGGATGTTTACGGCGGTCATTTGGTCAATTCTCACCTATGGTTATCTGCTGTGGCACTAAGCTCTGGACAATTGTGCCCTTCGCAGGATCATTGAGAAGGCACAGGGTACCGCGCCTATGCTTATCTCTGCTGCAAGAGGAAGTGCCCAAAGTTAGGCCCTGAATGCCATTGTCGATGTTATGCCTTTGCGATATAAGTTGGGTGTGTAGAAACAAAGGTCGCGATGAAACTGAGTGGGTCAGGTACATGGCGCTCCTCTACGTTTGGTCTGTCTTATGTTTTCCGGGTGTATGTTGTTGCCGGATGTTTTTGGATGTTGTCATTCGACCAATTCTCGTCCATAGTTATTGCTATGGCACAAAGCTCTTGACAATTGTGCCGTTCGCAGGATAATCGAGAAGGGACAGGGTACCGTGGCGATGGTTATCTCTGCTGCAAGGACAAGTGCCCCAAGTTAGGCGTTGAATGCCATTATGGATCTTGGGTGTGTGATAACAAAGGTCGCCATTGGACAGAGTCAGTCAGGTATATAGCGCTCCTCTAACTTTGGCCATTCCTCTGTTTTCCGGGGGGATGGCGTTGCCGCGTGGTGCCTTGCTATATGAGGTGCGAAGAAAGTGTGTCCTTCCTTGTTAATGGGTTTGAAGTCGTTTTCCCGAAAAGGGATATCTGGTTTGGAGACACCCCGATTGCAAGGAATCCAATGACATCTTCTGCTCCAGTAGTCCCATCCGTGTATACCAGGGGTTGCAGGAAGGACCCCTGGTATACACGGATGGGACTACTGGAGCAGAAGATGTCATTGGATTCCTTGCAATCGGGGAATCCTAGAGCCACTGTAGACGATGTTCATGCGGAAGACCGACGGCCCGATCAGATTGTCACGATATACATGGACAGGCAGGCGGTGCTGAAGGCTCTGGCGTCGGAGCGCGTGAGGTCAAAACTGGTAATGTTCTAAAGCGCAAAGAGATTCTTCAAACCATAGGAAAGTCTGGCAGGTTTTGCTGGGTCCAAGGCCATCAAGCTGTGGCGAGGAACTAAGAGGACGATGAGCTGGTCAGTAATAGACGCTGTCGTAGATATTGCTATGGAATCAGTGCTACCTCCACAGTGCAAACTTCTTCATAGGGTGGACGAGTTCTACGATAATGGCACGTGGGCTGGTACTGTAGGTGATAGGGTGTCAAGGGCCCTGTGGTCCAATATTTCGCGAAACAGGACCTCGATTATCCTGGGGCTGAGAAAGCATAAAATCTCCAAACTGACAGTTTTCGATTTATTTTTCATAATTAAAACTTAAATTATTTTTTTTGGCGTGTTTCATGCTTAATTTTTGGGAGGTATCGCCAAGAAACTTCTTTTGCGCTATGAGCCCCACCTCAGAAGATATGACCACTTTAAATTTTAGAACTAAACATTTTAGATTAGAGATACGAAATTTGGTTGTATCATTTCTGAAATGCTCCATAGTTTTTCTCCCTACTGTTTGTCTCATAAGTGTATGCACAGTACTATTTGCTTCCATTTGAATTTATGGCCGAGGTCTACCAGCATAAGGACATTTACATGCATTCTCGGTTGTGAGTGTGGCTGTGTGTTTGATTGTGGCAGTTGTATTTGTGCGGGGGTGTTCGACAAGAAACTCCATTTTGTGGCTTTTGGATAATTTGTATTCTTGTGGGTTTTTATTGTATAAATTTTCTTGTTAAAGTTTATTTTGCCATTTTGTTGTGCACACACACATACAAACACACACCCACACGCGTCATTCAGTGAGAGAGAGAGGGAGTTTTTTTTTTCCATTTATCGGCATTTTCTTGGTACTTTACATATAACGAGAAAATTGCATAAGAATACATTTCCAGGGTTTAAATATGTCTCTGCCTTAGTGGCTGCGAGGCAGAATGGCTCCTTACCATGCCCTATAAGTTAGGAATTTAATATCGACATCCATATGGTGGAGAAAAAGTTTTATTATTCAATATTGTTAGGACTTTGCTAAAGTACTTCTTGCAAATATTCTGAGTGGGTTTTGATATATGAAGCAATTCGAAAATGAAATTTAAATTGTGAAACGTGAATTTAAACTTAACAATAGTGAAGATAAATGAAATGAGATAACCTTAAATTTGTCCATGTGGCTCTTGAAATCACACAATAGTCCTTAATAAGTATCCATTTTGAAAAACGCCATATAGATAACCCGGATATGCAAACTTGCACATAAATATTCCATTAAGGAACAGGAGCAAACTTTCACACATCAATGAGTGCTGTCTGATTGAAGTTTAATCTCAATGATAAGACGTTTCCTCTTTATAGCTGAGTCCGAATGGCGTGCCGCAGTGCTACACCTCTTTGGGGAGATGTTATTACATGACATAGTTCTTCACAAATGTCCCCAGCATTAGGAGGGAACAATCACAGCTGCAAATTTTTCTCACGTTCTCGCTAGGACCCCACGCGTTCAGCGTCAGAGGCGGACACGCTAACCTCTGCACTCCGGTGGCCTCCGCGTAACACAGATATGCTTACCCAAACACAAGAATCTGGTAAAAAATGGTGTCAAGAAACCAGGGGATCGCCACACCTGCCAATAGACATGTAAGATAATCAGCATAATGTGAGTCTAAAATAAGAGATATTGAGAACTTGAATACAAAGTCAATGGCAAAATTTTGGTACGGTCAAAAACACACCCCAAGGTCTAATTCGCACTATATTGAACTCCCCTGAAGGTAATTGGGCGTCGTGTATGAATTTGATTTTTAAATAGACCCAATAAAGGGTAATTTTTTAAGAGCTATAGTAAAGTTTTTCAAAAACAAAAAAACATAAAATTTAGAAAAAAAGCATGACATCTTTATTTGAATCGATGGTAAGGTCCATGTAGTTTAATGCTTGAAGATTATTTCATGTAAATGTTGGTCCATCCGCTTAGTCCAATTTTGGCATACTCTTTCCAACATTTCGGCCGGTATCTCAGGAATAAATGCTTCAATGTTGTCTTCCAATGCGTCTATTGAAGCGGGCTTGTCTGTATAGACATGAGCTTGAACATAGCCCCACAAAAAATAGTCTAAAGGTGTTAAATCGCACGATGTAGGCGGCCAATTGACCGGTCCCGAATGTAAAATAAAAGGTTCACCGAACTCGCCTCTCAAAAAGTCCATTATTGCGAGCGCTGGTTGGCATGTGGCACCGTCTTCTTGAAACCACATGTCACGCATGTCAAGCTCTTGCATTTTGGGCAAAAAAAGTTGGATTACACCTCACGGTAGCGCTCACCACAGGTGCTTTACGATTCATACCATCTTTGAAGAAGTACGACCCAATGATGCCAACAGAACATAAACCACTCCAAACTGTGACTTTTTGTAGATGCATTGGTAGCTCTTGCAATGCTCCTGAATGATCTTCACTCCAAACTCGACAATTCTGGTTATTTACGTATCCATTAAGCCAAAAATGAGCTTCGTTGTAAAATGGAAGAAGTGTGTGGTGAAATTTTTTCATAATAAATTTCAATAATTTGTAAGGGTTGTGGGTTTGTAAGACGATTCATGGTTAAATTATAGACCAAACTTAAAATGTTTGACAGTGAAACAAAACATGAAATGTGCTTGAGCTTTTTGAACCAGTGTTGCCAAGAAGATAATATCAAAAACATTGCCCTTTATTAACCTCTTTACATTTAGGTTCTCATTAAGTCCTGTGATTTGTATTTACGTATCCATTAAGCCAAAAATGAGCTTCGTTGTAAAATGGAAGAAGTGTGTGGTGAAATTTTTTCATAATAAATTTCAATAATTTGTAAGGGTTGTGGGTTTGTAAGACGATTCATGGTTAAATTATAGACCAAACTTAAAATGTTTGACAGTGAAACAAAACATGAAACGTGCGTGAGCTGTTGAACTAGTGTTGCCAAGAAGATAATAGCTAAAACATTACCTTTTATTAACCTCTTTACATTTAGGTTCTCATTAAGTCCTGTGATTTGTACACCATTTATAAAACAATAGTAGCTATATCGAAATATGGTCTGGAGTAAACTTGCATTGTACGTCGATGGGTCTAACACTATTTACTATCCAAGACATATAGTCCGATATACATTATATTGCGAAGAAATTAATAGGGGTATAATGCAACTGTTTGTGCCAAGGGTATAATACAACTGTTCAGGGAAATTGGGTAATAAATGCGCTTTTTGTGGCCAATAGACCTTTAGTCGGGAGATCTATATATATATAACAGCTATATCTAAGTATAGACCGATCTGGGCCATATAAAGCACGGATGTCGAATAGCCAGCTAACATTAATTTCACCAAAATCTTTCAATAAATGCGTCTTTTATGGTCCCAAGAACTTAAATATGCACATAAACTAACTGTACCCGCTCCCGCTCTGCTGTGCGTGTATTAGCGCCAAGCGAAAAATAAGTTTCTTTAATTACTACCATATGTATCTGCTCAGCATAATTTGTTTATCTACTACCAAATACCTTTTATTGAACTCCATATAGCCATGATTGACAAATATTCACATTTTGGAAAGTGTTTTGTGGGGTAGGCAACCACTTGAACCAGATTTTCAATACCATATTCGTAGTCAACTCGCGAATATCATTAATTTGATTCCCATAACATCACATTCGTCTAATATGCCCACTTGGGACGGTTCTGGTTTTGGTGCGGCTCCCTTGGTACTTACACCCAATTTTTAATATTCGATAATCATACTCGTACTCTACTCTCAAATACCTCTCATTGGTGTCCCATATTGTCCTGATCGCTTTACTTTTGATTTAGGGCCGATATTTTGGTGCGGTTTTAGGCTAGAGGTGGCACCCTAGGTACTTGGATTAAATTTTTGACATCATATTCATATTCTACTTCCGAATACCTTTCATTTGAGTCCCATATTATACCGAACGGTTCACTTTGATTTTGGGCGGTACTTTTGGGACGGTTTTGGGCTTGGGACTGCTCCCTAGATACTTGGATCTAATTTTTAATATCATATTCATACTTTACTCCTGAATACCTTTCATTGGAGTCCTATATTATAGCGATAGGTCCACTTTTTATTTTGGGCGGTACTCTTGGGCCAACGCCCTCGATACTTGGATCCAAATTTTGACACCATATTCTTCTTCTGTTCCCGAAAACCTTTCATTTCAGTTCGGTCTATTGGGGGGGGGCTATATCAAGATACAGTTCGCTATAGCCCTTCAAAGTTAACCTATACCTATGGACAAAAAAGGATGTGTGCAAAGTTTCCGCTCAATATCTCTTTTTGTACCCACCACCATAGGATAGCGGTGGTTCATTCCATTTGCAACGCATCGAAATATCACATTCCGACCCTACAAAGCATATTTATTGCGGAATATCATTACTTTCTGCGATGATTAAACGATACCGTGCGCCTGTCAGCTGTTATCACTCTACAGCCTTCAAAAATTGAGATTATGATCTGAAATTTTGCACAGATACGTATTTCTTTAAGTTCTTGAATGAGCTAAATTGGATCACATTTATATATCCGCCATATAGATTGAAGTTCTGATTTAGGGTTTTGAGCTCATAAAAGGCGGATCGGGCGATCGGATTTCGCTGAAGTTTGGAACAGTGAGTTTTACTAGGGCCCTTGATATTCAAACCGAATCTGGTCCATATCACGCAATATATGTAGTCGTATAGATCAATTTGCGAATTCAGGGTCTTAAAGGGTCCATAAAAACCGCATTTATTGTCCGATTTCACTGAACAGTGAGTTGCAGTATGAATCCTAATATTCGAAAGAAGTATGGGTCAGATCGGACCATATTTGGATTTAACTGCCACATAGACCGATCGGCTGATACACGGACATATGTCTATAAAAGCCACATATATCACTAGATTTCTCTGAAATTTGAAACAGTGAGTGGGACATGGCAACTCTATATTCGAACCGAGTATTGTTCATATCAGACCATATTTGGATATAGCTGCCATATGGATCGATCTGTTGCTTTGGGTCTTAGGCGCGTAAAAGACGCATTCATTATTCAATTTGGAATAGTGAAATGGATTAGGCCACCCAATATCCGAACCAAGTATAGTCAACAGCGGAACTTATTTGAATATAGCTGCCAATGTAGACCGATCTGCTGATTACAGGTCTTAATGACTTAAATAGCGTACCCGATTTGGATGAAGTTTGGAACAGTGAATTGCTCATTATACCTTATTTGGATATAGGTACTGTCTAGTTCGATCTGCTGTTATAGGTGTTACGCTTATAAAAGTCCCATTTATAATGCATTTCTCTAAAATTTTAATCTATTGGGTTGCCCAAAAAGTAATTGCGGATTTTTTAAAAGGAAGTAAATGCATTTTTAATAAAACTTAGAATGAACTTTAATCAAATATACTTTTTTTACACTTTTTTTCTAAAGCAAGCTTAAAGTAACAGCTAATAACTGACAGAAGAAAGAATGCAATTACAGAGTCACAAGCTGTCAGCGCTGACTATATGAAAAATCCGCAATTACTTTTTGGGCAACCCAATATAACTTGTATAAGGCTTCTCTGTACCTGAACGAAACATGTCCAGATCGACCCAATATGGATATGGTAGAGTTGAATTAAAATAGGGTAGTAAATGCATATATCCATGGTGGTGGGCATCGAACGTTCGGTACAGCTGAACTTAATGCATCTTTACTTGTTTTAAAGACCTGGCGAGATTACAACAGAAAGACGGACGGACATGGTTAGATAGGCTTAGAGTTTTACGATGATCAACAAAATATTTATACTTTATAGGATTGGAAATGGATATTTCAATGGGTTGTAAACGGAATGCCAAATGAATATACCCCCATTCTTCGGTGGTGGGTATAAAAATTGACGAATCTCTTAGATGTTCATTACGCTGTAAAAATCCACTGACTCTACAACAATCGATAAAATAAAAACGCTATTAACGGGTCCTTGCGCGATGAATACTAATCTGCCACTACACTTTAAAGCGGATAGGTTAGGACAGTATAATACTTAAGTGAAAGGGTGTTTGCAGAAACCCAATTATTATGTTGGCTGTTCAGTTCCCCATAAAATGTAACTGTTTAACTGTTTCTCGTAGCTAACTTTTTGACCTCCTTCATAGTTAAAACGAGACTTTCACATAAACTTTAGACAAAGGTAATTTAGTTCAAATTGCATTATTTTCTGTGCTCAAAATTGATTGATTGACTAAATGGAAACCATAACAGACTTCCCCTACAAAATTAAAATATGGACATCCCTTTACTCGACTTAAACGACAATGACTTGACGAGTATTCAACTTTGACAGATTAGGGTTGTTATATTGAAACATATCCAAATTTATTGTTTCCGAGTCTCTACTTAGCCGTCAGTTGGGTACAATTTACTATCATTCAATCGTTTGAATGACCAAAATGACAACATAAGGTGTAGTGAAACTTGCGGAAGGATTTCGTATCATTTATGTATCCAACAAAGATGACACAATGAGTGAATGAATGTGATAGGACAAACAATGCCATTGAAGTGTTTAGAAGTTAATATTTGACAATGTTGAAAAATAAACTCTTTTTTTTTAGTTACGTCATCAGTGGAAGGAGGAAGGTATGATAATGCATGGAAAATTTATAAATGTTTGATCAATGAATTGTAATAATAACAAGTAAGGACTCATTAGGATTGGTCGGATCAATTTTAGGATACTCACCACGCACAGTGGGATAGAATCTAACAAGTAAAAGCGTGCTAAGTTCGGCCGGGCCGAATCTTGGGAACCCACCACCATGGACTCTGCAAAATATTGGGTTGCCCAAAAAGTAATTGCGGATTTTTCATAATTTTTTCAAATTTTTTCACAGCTTGTGACTCTGTAATTGCATTCTTTCTTCTGTCAGTTATCAGCTGTTACTTTTAGCTTGCTTTAGAAAAAAAGTGTAAAAAAAAGTATATTTCATTAAAGTTCATTCTAAGTTTTATTAAAAATGCATTTACTTTCTTTTAAAATATCCGCAATTACTTTTTGGGCAACCCAATATTTATACAGCATAAATTAAGTTGAAGGACATAATTTTATTCTACATACCAAACTTCTATCAAACCAGCAAAAATTAAAGCTTCTGGGAACCGAACAAGGATGATCGAGAGTTAGGTTGTAAGTAAAATGCGGCTTATAAGGGCTCAATAAGTCAAATCGGGAGATCGGTTTATATGGGAGCTACATCAGGTTATACACCGATTTGAATCGTACAAGGCACAGTTGTTGAAAGTCATAACAAAATACTAGGTGCAAAATTTGAGCCAAATCGGACAAAAATTGCGGTTTGTAAAGGCTCAAGAAGTCAAATCGGGAGATCGGTTTATATGGGAGCTATATCAAGTTATAGGCCGATTTGGACCGTACATCGCACAGTTATTGGAAGTCATAACAGAATGTTATGTGCAAAGTTTCTGCACATAATCAGACAAAAATTGGGGCTTCGGGGGGCTCAAGAAGTCAAATCTGGAGATCGGTTGATATGGGAGCTATATCCAATTCTGAACTGATATGGCCCATTTGCAATCCCCCACGACCTACATGAAAAGTAGTTGTGCAAAATTTCAAGCGGCTAGATTTACGTGTTCGTGGCTTCCACAGACGAATGGACGAACCGAGCTAGATCGCAGAATGCCGAGATGATCCAGAATATATATACTCTATGGGGTCGCCGTTCAATATTTCGAGGTGTTACAAACGGAATGACTAGATTAGTATACACCCATCCTATGGTGGAGGGTGTAAAAATGAAACATTTATAATCTTTTTTATTGGGTTGCCCAAAAGGTAATTGTGGATTTTTTAAACGAAAGTAAATGCATTTTTAATAATACTTAGAATGAACTTTAATCAAATATACTTTTTTTACACTTTTTTTCTAAAGCAAGCTAAAAGTAACAGCTGATAACTGACTGAAGAAAGAATGCAATTACAGAGTCACAAGCTGTGAAAAAATTTGTCAACGCCGACTATATGAAAAATCCGCAATTACTTTTTGGGCAACCCAATACATCTTTATCTGCGCCTCCACCATAGGATGGGGGTATACTAATTTCGTCATTCTGTTTGTAACTCCTCGAAAAATTTGTCCAAGACCCCATAAAGTACATATATTCTTGATCGTCATGATATTTTAAGTCGATCTAGCCATGTCCGTCCGTCCGTCTGTCGAAAGCACGCTAACTTTTGAAGGAGTAAAGCTATTGAAATTTTAAATTGTGCACATATGCTTCTCTTAAGTGTAGGCCGGTTGGGATTGTAAATGGGCCATATCGGTCCATGTTTTGATATAGCTACCATTTAAACCGATCTTGGATCTTGACTTCTTGAGCCTCTAGAGGTCGTAATTCTATTCCGATTTGGCTGAAATTTAGCATGAGGTGTTTTGTTACGACTTCCAATAACATTGTCAAGTATGGCGCAAATCGGTACATAACCTGATATAGCTGCCATATAAACCGATCAAGGATAATAACTTCTTGGGCCTCTAGAGGGCGCAATTCTCATCCGATTTTGCTGAAATTTAGCATGAGGTGTTTTGTTACGACTTCCAATAACATTGTCAAGTTTGGCGCAAATCGGTACATAACTTGATATGGCTGCCATTTAAACCGATCAAGGATAATGACTTCTTGAGCCTCTAGATGGCGCAGTTCTCATCCGATTTGGCACACATTTTGTACAACGGCTTCTCTCATGACCCTCAACATATCTAATATGGTCTGAATCGATCAAAAGCCGGATACAGCTCTCATATAAACCTATCTCCCGATTTTGCTTCTTGAGCCCCTACAAGGCGCAATTCTTATCCGAATGAACTGAAATATTACTCAATGACTTCTACAATGTTCAGCATTCATTTATGATCCGCATCGGACTATAACTTGATATAGCTCCAATAGCATAACAGAACTTATTCAATATTCATTGTTTGCCTGAAAAGAGATAACGAGCAAAGAACTCGACAAATGCGATCCATGGTGGAAGGTATATAAGATTCGGTCCGGCCGAACATGGCACGCTCTTACTTCTTTGTCCATAAGCAGATTGAGTTCGAATATGTGCTATATCGGACTATATCTTGATTTAGCCCCCATATAGACCGATCCCCCGGATTTAGAGACTAGCATTTATCGTCCGATTTTGCCAAAATTTGGGACAGTGAGTTGTGTTAGGCCCTTCGACATCTTTCTTCAATTTGGCCCAGATCGGCCCAGATTTGGATATAACTGCCATATAGACTGATCTCACGATTTAAGGTTTTAGGCTCATAAAAGGCGCATTTATTGTCGATGTCGCCGAAATTTGGGACAGTGAGTTGTGTTAGGACTTTCGACATCCATCTTCAATATAGCTGCCATATAGACCGATCTCTCGATTTAAGGCTTTAGGCCCATAAAAGACGCATTTATTGCCCGATGTTGCCGAAATTTTGGGACAGTTAGTTGTGTTAGGACCATCGACGTCCATCTTCAATTTGGCCCAGATCGGTCCAGATTTGAATATAGCTGCCATACAGACCGATATCTCGATTTAAGGTTTTGGGCCCTTAAAAGGCGCATTTATTGCCTGTTGTCGCCGAAATTTGAGACAGTGAGTGAAATTAAGTCCCTCGATATATTTCTGCAATTTGGCCGAGATTGATGAAGATTTGCATATAGCTGCCATATAGACCGATCTCTCGATTTAAGGTTTTGGGCCCATAAAGGCCGTATTTATTGTCCGATGTAGCCGAAATTTGGGACTGTGAGTTGTATTGGGCCCTCCCATATTCTTCTTCAATTTGGCTCAGATCGGTCCAGATTTGAATATAGCTGCCATATAGACCGATCTCTCGATTTAAGGCTTTAGGTCCATAAAAGGTGCATTTATTTTCCGATGTCGCCGAAACTTGGGACAGTGAGTTAAGTTAACATCCTCGACATACTTCTTTAATTTGGCTCAGATCGGTCCAGATTTGGATATAACTGCCATATAGACCGATCTCTCGATTTAAGGTTTTAGGTCCATAAAAGGAGCATTTATTGTCCAATGTCGCCGAAATTTGGGACAGTTAGTTGTGTTGGGCCCTTCGACTTTCTCCTTCAATTTGGCTCAGATCGGTCCAGATTTGAATATAGCTGCCATATAGACCGATCTCTCGATTTAAGGTTTTAGGCCCATAAAAGGCGCATTTATTATCCGATTTCAGTGAAATTTGACACAGTGACTTATGTTAAGCTTTTCGACATCCGTATCGTATATGGTTCAGATCGGTATATTTTTGGATATAGCTACTAAAAAGATCAATATATTGTTATACACAATTGAACAATCACTTGTACTCTCTTCCTTCGTGATGCTACAAAGAAATGCACCATGTTTTACTATACTGAACCACAGTAATGATGTAGGGCATAAACATTTCGAGATTTCCCAACTGTTCTATACGGACTCCTTCATTTTCAACTAAATAGAACAGACGTATGACATGAAAATTAAACACTTCAGGCTCAGCAGGATCACAAACCCAAATTTATCAATATCGTCATCATTATTCACAACTTTAACACAACACACACACAAACAAAAAGGGGTTCGTTTAATGTCCTTTTGATATTAAAACAAATACGGTGGCAAACAATGCTACAAAGCCCAAACTCGCACACACACACACACAAGTCGAGCAAAACACACACAAATAACAACAACATTAGCGGCAGCAGAGGCAATAACACAACCATAAGGGAAAGGATCATCGCTAAATATTTATACAGGGGGAAACATTGTTGAATTGCACCGACTGACTGACTTGACTGGTTGGCTGTAGTGAACTGAAGTGGCATGAAGTGAAGTGTCACTGTTGTTTGTTGTTTTGTTGCTTGTTTTGTGGTTGCTTATTGACATTAAATGTAACAATTGTCAAAGGATTTATTAATGTCTCTTCTACAAGCTCACCATCATTGTCATGTTTCTTATCCGCATCGTCATCCTCATCAGCACCACGATGATGGTGGCCTTTGGGGGTGGGTTTCATTTTTGATATTTTCTGGTTTGATTAACTTGTCGTTACATCCTTCGCTGCTGTGACTGACATTCATTCGTCCCAATAAAAAGGATTCTGCTGTTTTATTAGAGTTTTGCGCTGTAGAGTCAATGCAGTAGTCCTTTATCAAATGTTTACATATTGCCTTAATATAGGCACGAAATTGGAATTGGTTTATTTGAAGCTTAACAAATGGCCCCTTCTCTCTGTCTCTCTTGTCGGTGCCAAGTTTTTGGGTTACATTTGTTGTACAACAAATGTAGGCCTCTTGTTATGTAATGTCGTCCTCAAAAAAAAAAGGATTTTATCAGGCAGACATCAGCAGCAGCATGTAGACGATGGTGGCGGGTGCTCAATCACTCAATTGATTGATATTAATGAGCATAAAATTTGCATGATTTTATTTGCGATAATTGCCATTAACAACATCTCATGAAAATGTTTGTTTTGTATTCCCCTTTTTGTTGTTTTGGGTTTAGGCTGGTTGGTGGTGGTGGGTTAACAAAGTGTTTATATCCTTTTATTACATTGGGTTTGGTTTGTAAGGTTGTGTGTAAATATTTTGCCTCTAACTTTTGTAATCTAATTTGCATCAAACATGACTTTGTGATTTAAGTTTATGACATTTGCAAAAGTTTGGTAAAATTTATGACTTTGCAATTTGCATAATTTTTGCAATATTGAAAAAATTTATATAGGCAAACATCTGCTCAGTATTAGGAAAATTTTAAAAAGTTAAAAATTAAATACTCAATTGCTGAGTTATATGAATTCTTTTGTGTATAGATTATAAAACTTATTGATAATAATTTTGTTGCACCCTTAACTTTACTTACTTTGTCATTGTTTTTGTATTGGGTTGCCCAAAAAGTAATTGCGGATTTTTTAAAAGAAAGTAAATGCATTTTAATAAAACTTAGAATGAACTTTAATCAAATATACTTTTTTTACAATTTTTTGCTAAA